>NC_091310.1:12992549-13050049 GCF_038502225.1 Cherax quadricarinatus
ACCTATTTTTGTTACCCAGGTAATAGCTTTTATATCCTTTTACTCATGTGCAAGTTAATTGTTCTAACATATTGTATTACTACTACTACTACCACTAGTATTGCACCTCACTCTGAGCCTATATATATCCTGTGTCCATGTACTGTTTGTGACGGCTTGTCAAAGCTCCTGGAGAGCGAAACGTTGCCACAGTAAAATGTCACATTAGTTGCACTTGTGTCCATTTACTTTACATATTGTCGGTAATTCTACCAACTTATTACATACTGCATGTGTTTAGATTTCCGTTGTGTCGGCATTTTATACCATTTATTTCCATCCAGGACTACTTCTTCTTATGACCAGAGCTTTGGTAAGATGGGTAAGGAAGAAGGATGGGTAAGGAGAGAAATATTGGAAAAGGGTGGGAGGGGGAAAGAGGTAGGATATAAAAGGTAAGTGGCCCAACCACTTTGGTGTAATTTAAAAGTGTATGTGGAATAATAAAATATTCTTGAAGGGGTATATTACTAACCCATCAGAGTCACATAGATATAACAGATATATAAGTACATGACTCTGAATTGGTAGTAAATATACAACTTGCAATTGTTTTTTTTTTCGATTGTACAACGGATATTTAAACGACAATGAAGGCAATAATTTTCTGGCCAGTTTATAAAGAATTACTTGACACAATGGCTTCTTATAAGGTGGTGTCCCGCCATAGTAAATGTAGCATAATTTTAACAGCAGAATGTTATACAAGATGTCTCCCTAACTGGGGACGATGATTTTCTTAGTAAACATAGAAGGGTTCTGGTGTTACCCAATCATCTTCATCTGCAGGGAGGTTGCTCAATATCATTGGTCGATGGTAATCATCTTTATGGATAAAACGACGAACCCTCTGTGGGAGAGTCATTCTTTGAGTCCTGTGAGGAGGAGTATTGATGATATAATCCGTGGTATTTTCAACTTGGAGAGGATGTTCTCTATCTGGCATGTAGAGCTCTTGCATTGCATAGAGTTGTTTCTTCTTCAGGGTGTCAAGGCGTAAATTTAAGGTAGTAATATCTTGTTGTACGTGTAAATCTGCCATTTTAACTCTGTCTCTCCTCCTGGTGCCCGTAATGAAGCGGAGAGCTCTATTCTGGACCCGTTGCAACCGTAGCATGTTGGTTTTTGTTGTTAATGACATTGGGACACATGGGTATTCGAGTATAGGTCTTATTATCATTTTATACAGATGTTTTTTGACATGTGGAGGGGCTTGATTAAATCTAAAGAGACTGTTAAGACCGGCTTTGACTATGTTGATCTTTTTATTTACATGAGATGTTGAGTGGAGCAGCTTGTCTATTTCATATCCCAAGATCTTGTTAGGGTTTCTAATGGCTACAGGTGTACCTCTGATGGAGATACCCCCTTTATCTTCGATGGTTGATGCAAAACATCCTATCGTGCTAACAAGGACTTTGTCAGGGTTAGTCGTAATTCTGCATCTCTTTTTCCCAATTAGATGTTCGACGAAGTTCAATATTCATTTTTTTCTATGACTCTCTCATACTTGTATTTTCCTGTTACCGGAGTTGATGAGACGACATGGATAACATCATCTGCAAATTGCGTTATAATTGTATCATTAAACTCTGGTTGAGGAAGATCATTCACATAAATGTTGAATAGAATTGGACTAAGACAAGAACCTTGTGGGACACCAGCTGTTGGTATAAAAGGCTCTGTCGACCTGCCATGAAAGGTGGGAATGATTTTTCTTTGAGTTAAGAAATTATATATTAATCTGAGAAAGGTCCAGTTATGGTCAGGTAGGTCAATAAGTTTGTATATAAGACCATCATGCCATAAGCTATCAAAAGCTTTATGAACATCTCTGGTGGCAATTAGGGCAAGGTTCCCCTGATGTTTTAGACTTGCTACTATATCGAAAATAATATTTATTGCATGATGGATACTTCTATGTGTTCTAAAGCTAAATTGTTTTTCAGTAAAAAGGTGATTAAACTCCATATGGTAGTTCAGTCTGTTGGAAATGATTTTCTCAAGAACTTTTCCATTGACTTCAAGTAAAGATATAGGTCTATAGTTCCCTGGTTGATGGATGTCTTTATTGGGCTTAGCAAGAAATATCATCCTAGCAGTCGTAAAAACAACTGGAAAATGTCCTGAGGCCAAGATGGCATAAAGATATTAACCAAAGACTGTTTACAATTTCTGAGTAGGAACTTTGTTTCATTGTTATTGCAGAGAGACCAGGGGCTCTGTTTCGCATTCTTCCAATAACCTGACTCATCTCGAGTAATGTAATAGGTCTAGTAAGCGGGTGGGCGTCTTCAAGAGTTGAAGTATCGATGGAAGGTAGTGGTTGTAGATCATCTAAGTTTTCATCTCTCCATTCATTTACCAACTGATAGTGATTATTGTTAAATCGACGACTGTTATTGTGGGAGAGAATTTTCTCCCATACATCACCCATCAAATTAGCCTGGTCCTGTGGATCATCAAGTTTAATCTCAACATCTTCATCATCCTCGTCAGTGAAGGTATGAATTAGGTAGTTAGGAGCCTTGTGCTTTGCCCCTAAAAGTTGTCGGATCTTACTCCAAAATTTTGCTGGCTCACGTTTATACTGATTAGCTTGAAGAACTAGCAATTTCCATAAGTTACGTTTGTGATGACTAATCATGTTAATCTGTGCAATGTAGCTACTGGTGGTTGTCGCGTTTGAAGATGCCTTCGACAATCTGTTTGATAATTTCTCAAAGCGTCTTTAATTTCCCTCGTAGGTTTATATTGTTGGTAGACCTTTGTGGAAGCTAATTGGCAAGTTGCATTAGTAGCATGAATTATTCGATTGTGAAGGGACCTGATCGCGTCGTCAATTGCAGTGGAAGGTAGATTTTCCAGTGACACAACTTCATCGTCACCCAGAAATGCCCTGAAGGGGTCAAATCCTAGGGTGTTGGGATTGGGTTTAGGAGGTACAGGTATTCTAAATGGAGAAGTTTGTAGTTGTATTATAACAGGGATATGGTCAGAACCTACGTTTCCACCAGGAGATATACGACAGTGAAAGATGTCACAGTCTCTGTTTGTCAGGACTATATCTGGTGTCCCTGGATGAGGACCAATATACGATTTAAAGAATGGGCCTTGAAATGAAAAGTTTCAGGCTGTCATGATATTAAATAGTTGTTTTCCTTTCAAGTCACCCAGTGGAATACCAGCTCCACAGTTAAAGAGGGCAGGGTGATGAGCATTAAAATCTCCCGCTAGAATTGTTGGAATATTTCTGCTTAATATTCTATGTAGAGGAATTGGCTGTATATATTGTTGTCTCGGGGGAAAATATCCAGTTCCTATCACTAGTTGTCCATGAGACGTCATCATTTCTATTGCAAGAATGTTATCATCATCAACATGAATATTTTTAAATGCATAGCCTAATTTAACTAAGATGTCTGGGTGTTTGTTGTCTACCAACTTTCTATATATGTATTGGCAAACTGACTCAAAGAAAAAATGGTCCCCAAGCATAAACTCTAGCCGTCATTCTGTTATTATTATTATTATTATTATTATTAGTAGTAGTAGTAGTAGTAGTATAGCAGAAGTATATCATGGAAATTCACCATATTCGTAAGAGTCATACAGTGCCTGGGTAATAACATGTATTCAGGTTTGATTCAAGGAAGGAAGGAAGGAACGGGAGCTTTGAATTTATGGATGATAAACTCGTCATCAGCATCAAGGCACCCTCTTGAAGGGCTGCCTCTCTGGAGGACATACACACCATGGTGCACTGAAGACATACCAGAACTGACAATGTATTACATCCAGCTTACAGTTCTATAGCAAAGGTCCATCTAAACCATTTTCCTAAACCATTCCAGAGATGTTGTTATTTTAACACACTCTGCAGTCATATTTAAATGCGTTCCGAATGTTCGATCCTCTACATCTGAATACATCCTTCACACTTCTTTTTACTCCTGATAAGACATCCATTCATCTCTCATCCACACCATCTACATCTATCTTGCTCGAAGACCACACAACGCATTGATCTCATACACGACATTTCCGCTGAGTACAAAAGTCTCTGTGCTGCATTATTCAAAGAACATTCCTCACACCTACACAATGGCGTCAGCATCGCTATTCGTTGAAGCATTTTTTTTTACTTCTACTGACAAACTTCTTTATTTCAACAAATGTTTCACCTTGACTCCATCTTTCTTTCCAGCTTCTGTTAAGTAATCTATTTCGTCCTTTACTGACTCCTTTCATGAAACATTCACTTTCAACAATCTCAACACATTGATTTGCTTCAATTTCCTTCCGTCATAAATAACCTGAGTGATTCATTCATTATGTCTTTATTTTTTTATCATCTTTATATTTCATTTAACTGTAAAGTATTCTTGTATACTCTTCAAAAATCCACAGTATTCTTGGTTCGTTATCTTTTAAGGCGCTTCCACTTTCTTGACTCCGGTAGTAGAATCATATACAAAACCGTCTATGACATTAAGCAACGGTAACATCCAACTTTATTGTCTAATACATAAGTGTATTTGATATTTCTTTTGTTTCCTACACACTCTAACCTGAGTTTCATATTCTTTATATACACTCATGAGAGCTTTCAGCAGCCTATCACGTTTTCCATACATGTGCAACATAAGCCACCTCACTTCCCGAGTAACTCTGTTTTTTTTTCCAGTTTCGTATATAAAGCAAACATCCCCTTTCCTAATCTCAGCATTGTAGACGTGAGCGCTTCAATGTGAACCTTTGATCCACAGATCCACCATTCTCTCTCAATTCACCTTGTTTCTCTTCAATCACGCAATATGTCTTTTCCATCACCAAGTCATTCTTCGTTCTTCCGAACAGATTTCCTGATATATTCGAACGATTTATTTTCATCTGATTTCTGCATGATTTTTCTTTATCCCATTTTCATTTGTGCAAAAAATTGGTTCATACACTGCTGATTTTTCATCGTTTTTCATATGAAAAAACGCATCTGCTGTTCTGCCTCTACCTCAAACTGCTATCAGCACTTCCTCTTCAATCTGTTTTATGGATATTTTCGTTTCACCTTCCTTACTTTTTACTCACTTTCTTGCATTTCATTTGATTTCATATCTTTTTTTATCTCAAACCTGAAACGTTTAATTCCATTTAATTAACTACATTCAACCATTCCTCATAACATTCTGTGGGTCTAACACCTCAGCTTCCATGTCTTGTTAATAAGTTCACTAATAATGAACAAGTTCAGTTACTCCCTATGTGTTCTCATTCTCATTATCTCTTTTGAAAGTGTTGTGCTACAGTTGTTTTAATAGACCATCTGTCTTCACATAAGCTCACTCTCTCTCTTTCTCTCTCTTTTTATCTCTCTTACACGGGGTTTTACAAGGTTAGGTTAAGGGTTCCTAACTATATTTACATGACAGAAGCCGTTAAATACATCATCTCATTATAAAACCTTTTAATTGTTATGAGATATACAAATAGGGAACACAAGATAACGTTGGAGCCATCTGTGGGCCAGCGGTTTCATTTGGTCAACTGACTTCAGTTTGTTGCTGTCATTATGATGTACGAGCACGTTCCAAGCTCGAGTCGTCCTAGGAATATGTGATCTCAAATGAAGTGATGTGGCTGTTTGCTGCCCGTCTTGTTGTATACATGTTTATTTCTCTCTGTTCGCGTAATGAGCCAAGTATTACTCCAATAAAATATTGACCTTGCAGTTAACAGTAAGGCCATCCACATTCTCTCTCTCTCCCTCCCTCTCTCTCCTTATCCCTCCTTCTCTCTCCTTATCCCTCCTTCCCTCCTTCCATCTTCCATACATGCTGCCCTTCCAGAATAATTTTTACTTTAATAAGAACTTCTCGTATATCATCATTGTATTGTTTGCCTTTATTGTTATCTCCTTTTTAAATCTGTCATTGCATTTTGCTTCCGCATCTACCCTCATATAACCACAATCCTTTGCTACTTACTCTGACAAGACATTCTTAAATAAACACCACACCTGGCTTTCATTCTGAACAATTTTTCTTCCTTCGGGAAATCGAGTAGGAAATCAAGTTATTAGTGTGAAGTGCGTTTTTTATTATTGTGCTGCTAACCTTTTTATTTAGTTATGTTTTTCTGTCTTATTCCAATATACAATATGAATTTTATAGTGTGCTGAAATATATCAATCTCAGAATAGAGTCACAGATTCCATTATCTCCACTTTAATAAATTGTAGATATCTATGTCTGATTTTTTTTCACAAGTATGCTACATTCCGATCGCAGAATATTTAGAGCAATATGTATAGCTGATAATTAAGCTTGTAAGGTGGAAGCACAGTAAATATTTGGGTGGTGGACAGCAGCCACCTAGGAAAGTACTACCGTCCTACCAAATGAACGTGAAACGGAAATCTGTAATTGTTTTACACAATGGTATGATTGTTGATGTCTTTGCTTAATATTTTATAAATATGCAGAATAACAGGAACATCTTGGTATTTCTACTTGCATTTAGGTCACACTAAATGGATGTGTGCTCCAGTTCCATGACTTGAGGCTTAATGCCTTCTATCCCTCCTCCTACAGGCACTGTATAATTCTACGTGTTTAGCGCTCTCCATGATTATAATTACAATAATTCTGACTTACAGGTCCACCTCTTCAAAAATTATGCTCATAGTTATAACCATTTGTGAGTATAATTATCTCTGAGAGAGTTAGAGCTAAGTGGTAAAGTTGAATAATCAGTTATGGAGGAAAAGAGGGAATATAAATGAATACATTCAATGAGTATTCAGATTAGAATAAGAGTGGGATGCGAAAAGTAGGTTACATTAAGATCTATTACACCTTCAGTAGACGAGAGTGTAGAGAGACTTTGGGAGATGTTAAGCTAGTGTTTAGGGAATTTTGAATCATTCTAATGTGGGAGAAACTGTCGTAGAGTTCGTTATAGGTAAGTTTGAGGTGCCAGGGGAAATGTTAACAGTGGGACTTTAATTGATATATGTATAAAACAAGGTTTGGTAGCAGGTAATAGGTATTTTAATGAAGGGATAAATAAGTCTACAGGATGTGATATAGGGCGTAATGACAGTAGTTTGTTAGACTATTCATTAGTAAATAAAAGGTGATGGGTAGATTTTTGGATGTACATATATAGAGAGCAACAGATATATCAGATCATTGTTAAGTTGTAGCTATAGTGAGAGTAAGAGGCAGATGAGGTACAAGGAGAATGTCAGCAATGAGTAAGAAAGAAGCGAAAGTTTAAATATTTAAGGGGGATGAAGCTATGGTAAGATATAAGTAAGTTTATTCAGGTATACACAAATACAGTTACATAGATTATCATACAAAGCAGCACGTGTCTCTACACATGTAACTGTATCCTAGGTTCTCTAACCTGGGATAACCCAAAAAAGTCAGACACAGTGACTTATTCCATTGGGTACATTTTAATACCTTATTATTATACTATAAAGGATATAATATCTTATTATTATACTATAAAGGATATAATATCTTAGTATTATGCTATAAAGGATATAATATCTTAGTATTATACTATAAAGGATAT
Source organism: Cherax quadricarinatus (assembly GCF_038502225.1). Classification (NCBI taxonomy): domain Eukaryota; kingdom Metazoa; phylum Arthropoda; class Malacostraca; order Decapoda; family Parastacidae; genus Cherax; species Cherax quadricarinatus. The sequence continues at coordinate 13,000,173 of NC_091310.1, forward strand.
AATATCTTAGTATTATGCTATAAAGGATATAATATCTTAGTATTATGCTATAAAGGATATAATATCTTATTATTATACTATAAAGGATATAATATCTTAGTATTATACTATAAAGGATATAATATCTTATTATTATACTATAAAGGATATAATATCTTAGTATTATACTATAAAGGATATAATATCTTAGTATTATACTATAAAGGATATAATATCTTAGTATTATACTATAAAGGATATAATATCTTAGTATTATACTATAAAGGATATATATTAGGAATAAGGTAAAAGGAGTTATTTATATTTACATGTGTGTTAGCTAAAAAATAAAACAATCATTCTCCTACCTTTCTGTCGCTACATTCATTAGGTACCTTTTTCAGACTATGAAACAAATACTCTTCTCCCGGCGGAGAGACTGACCTCAAAACTATGTTTTCAAGGGTGATGGACTGATTACATCGTCTTCACATCTCTACTGCTTCTATCATCTTTCCTGTACTCGACTGAAGAAGCCTACTGTGTAGGCGAAATGTATCACAACAGATACCTAACTGTTGCACATGTGTCTCATCATCAATGTAAAAGCGTTCTTTATGTAAACCATACCCCCGGCCGGGATTAAACCCGCGGTCATGGAGTCTCAAAACTCCAGCCCGTCGCGTTAGCCACTAGACCAGCTAGCCACAATAAGATTCATCCAACTAGGTATATTTCTACACCATAGGAAAGTTAGCACAGGCACCTCTGTGAAAATATACCTAGTTGGATGAATCTTATTGTGGCTAGCTGGTCTAGTGGCTAACGCGACGGGCTGGAGTTTTGAGACTCCATGACCGCGGGTTCAATCCCGGCCGGGGGTATGGTTTATTTGCAATCGTGTCATTACGATTTCTTAAGTCACGTTCTTTATGTATTATCTAGAACCTAGCTGCATAAAATCTAGTCTACCAAGTTTTAGCTGTAAGCAGGACTGAGGTGGTACTAGTATACAAGGTCACGTGTTCTGAAAATTGACTTAAAAATTGCATTTCAGTAATAGCTAGCAAGAAGCATGGTTGCTTTTATCATTGAGAACATAAATGCAGTAAAACTAATTAGGACTAACAGTAGATAAATAAAAACATAAGAAAGAAGAAACACTGCAGCAGGCCTGCTGGCCCATTCGAGGCAGGTCCAATTCTCCTACCGGCTTAAGTCAACGCAATAACGTGGTCAGTTCAGGTCACATTCACTTAAGGAAGGATCACTACATCTGACCTAGTAGCATAAGCTAGTAAGGTCCAACTCACACCCACCCACACCCACTCATGTATTTATCTAACCTGTTTTTAAAACTACACAACGGCTTGGCTTCTATGACGGTACTCGGGAGTTTGTTCCACTCATCGACAACTCTATTACCAAACCAGTGCTTTCCTATATACTTCCTGAATCTGAATTTTTCCAACTTAAAGCCAATACTGAGAGTCCTGTCTATGTTAGATATTTTTAGCATGCTATTTACATCCCTTTTATTTATTCCTGTTTTCCATTTATACGCCTCAATTATATTCCCCTCCCCCATTCTACGACTTTCTAGAGAGTGCAGATTTAGGGCCCTCAGTCTATCCTCATAGGGAAGATTTCTGATACATGGGATCAACTTTGTCATCCTCCTTTGCACGTTTTCCAGTGCATTTATATCCATTCTGTAATATGGTGAGCAAAACTGCGCAGCATAATCTATATGAGACCTAACCAGAGATATATAGAGTTGAAGAACAACCTGCGGATTTCTATTATTTATACTTCTTGATATGACGCCAAGGATTCTGTTAGTTATATTGCATACATTTACGCACTGTTATCTTGGTTTCAGATTACTGCTAACTAGAACTCCTAAATACTTTTCGCAATCAGTAATATTAAAATCAACACTATTTGATTTATATGTGGCATGGTTATTTTCCTGTCCAACATTTAGAACCTTGCTTTTGTCTATATTAAACTGCATCTGCCACTTTTCCGACCAGTGCATCAGTCTATTCAAATCATCCTGGAGTGCTCTAATGTCCTCATTAGAATGAATTGGCCTGTTTTGGTGTCATCAGCATAATTGCTTATGTCGCTATTTATTCCCTCATCTACGTCGTTTATGTAAATTATAAACAACAAGGGGCCCAACACTGACCGCTTGTGACGTGCCCCCATTCTCATTTCTCCAAATTTATGCAAACTCTCTGCTGCCTATTTGTCAATCATGCCTCTACATATAAAAAAATTTCTCCTCCTATTCCGTGTGCCTTAACTTTCCTCAATAGCCTCTGATGTGGAACTCTATCGTAAGCCTTACTGAAGTTCATATTCACAATATCATATTCAATTCCATGATCTACCTCCTCAGATACCTTCTCAAAAAAAGTTAGTATATTCATAAGACAGGAACGCCCCTTCGTAAACCTTGCTCTGATTCATTAATCAATTTATGCCTTTCAAGATGGATACGAATTGCCTCGGCACTTATTTGTAGTGATATATTAGCCAAAGGTATGCAAAGTTCCTCTTTACATTCCTTTAAACCCCTTGCAAATAGTTCATCAGGGCCTTGGGATTTGTTAGGTTTTAATTTCTCTATTTGTCTGAAGACCATGTCATGAGTTACCCCATTCGTGCATAGTTTATTATCGTCCTGCTCTACATAATTTATTATTTCTGGAATTTCGCTAGTATCTTCCTGGGAAAAAACTGAGAGGAAGTGTTGAAAAGTTCACAGATTACCTTATCACTGTCAGTGATCTGACCTGAGTTGCTCTTAAGTGTGCCTGTTTTGTTCCTAATCTTGTCCCTAATCTTACTTCTATGTATCTAAAAGAACCCTTTTGGGTTAGTTTTCGAATCCCTTGCGACTTTAGCCTCATAATCCGTTTTTGCTTTCCTTATTCCTTTTTTTTTATCTCTATCTTTAATTGAATATATTTGTTTATTAACTATCCATCCCCTCTTTTGATACGCCTATATATGCCTCTATTTTGACCAATGTTTTAATCTATTGTTTATCCATTTAGGATCATTCTTGTTAGATATACTTTCCCTACTCGGAACAGAAGTTGTCTGTGCAGCTAGAACTGTGCTCTGAAATGCGTTATAATGGCAACCAACACCACCTACCTGACCTATAATCAGGTCATCCCAATTTAGCCCACCCAGGTAGCTTCTCAGTCCCATGAAGTCAGCCAAGCAGAAGTCTGTGACAGACTTGATTGCAGTTATCTGGGTAATTCCAAGACATATTGAAACTAAGTGATTTGTGATCGCTTTCCCCCAGCTCATCATTAACCTCAAGATAATTAGTGATTCTTTTTTGGCAAGAACCAAGTCAAGCAGGTTGTTTCCTCTAGTTGGTTCTGTCACAAACTGTTTTAAAAAGCAATCCTGAACTGTATGAAAATAGTCACTAGATTCAAGATTTCCTGTCACATTGTTCCAAGTAAAGTTCAGCCAATTGAGAACATCATTTACAGTAATAAAATGTATAGGGACGACCATAGGAATAACAAACCAGTTTCAATATGATCGTGATTAAAGACTTGGGTCTATGAGACCACAAGCTATATAATGAGAAGTATATTCATCCAAAAGAAATCCTGAAGGCTGTAAAACTCTGACAAGAGGATGAAGTACACACTGGCTTCCGAAAGGAGAAAACATTTTGAGTTATCTAAGTTTAGCTTCTCACACAAGTGTTGTTTCTTTAAAGAAGAAGGTAGGGATGAGAAAGATAAACAAAAATTCATCGCATTAGAGGCCAACCTATATTTGCAGACAAATGAAACAAACAGGACACAAAAATCACTGAAACAAAAAATCCTTGACAAATGTAACGAAAAAAATGACAATTGCGCCTCTGAAGTTAGTGTCAAATTAAGTGGAATTGCAGCAGTTGATTTGTCTTGACTTATATTTAGTTTATTTTACCAAAATACACCACTGGTGATATGAAAGTACCAAAGTCACAACAGAGAACCAATGATAGTAATCAATATTTCCTGAATGAATTTGTAAAGTATGACACCTCTCCTGAGCGTACTGGATGGAATATAAAATTGTGTGGTGAACGAGGGAGAATCCATACGCCAGAACTAATGCAGTTTATCTAATACTAACCGATGTGCCGCCAGGGCATCCGGACACCATCATTAATGCTATGAACAGTGACAAATGACACTAGTGCCACATTTGGGTATCTTTATTCTGGAAACGTTTCGCCAGCCAGCTGCTTCTTCAATCCATGCAGAGAACGGTGGATGATGAGTTTGAGGTAATCAGTCCCTCAGTCTTGAATCGATGTGTTCATTTCATCAGTCGTGCATCAGTCTTGATGAACTGAATACATCGACTAAAGGCTGAGGAATTGATTGCACCAATCTCATTTTCCACCGTCCTTTGAATGTACTGAAGAAGCTATTGGCTGACGAAACGTTTCCAGAATAAAGATAGCCAAACGTTCCACAAATGTCTCGCTTATCAACTTATAAGTGTTCTATACCAAAATACGAGCAAAGTGCAAAAATTAACTCATGAAACTGGTCAAACTTTTATGCTTATCACAGTTGATCAACAATTTTGCAAGACTGCAGCGCAGATTCAGTGAGCTTATCCAAGTATGTTTCCAGTTCTGATTTCCAAGTTATGCGGAATGTACAATATTTACTGTTAAGTTCCATCGATTCTCTGTGAATATTGATGGCAGAGTCTAGCTTAACAGAAATATTGGCATCTATGTTTCAAGGTGTGAAACAAATACAAACTGCAAAGAAGTTTCTAATGAATATGAGCATCTAATTTAAGTGTTCGTTACGCTTGTGCTACAAAACATGACATGTAGAAGTTGATGATTTCGGTAAATCAGTACTAATAATGCTGTATATAATGACGGAACTAGATGGTGAATGGCTTCACCTCCAAACAAGTTAAGTTTTTGCTGCCATACTTCTTTGTATCCAGTTACGCAAATTATGTAAGATATAGCGTACATCATCTGAAGTACTTGGTAGCTTTTCCTGAGAATGTAATTGAACATTTCATGAAAGATTAACATATGACGAGGCATATGCAAGGATTGTGAAACGGAATATAAAGTGGTAAAGCTGATATTATAGAAATCATTCAAGAACTTGAAGCTCAGAAGATCTGGGCACAGTCTATATGTATATGTTTGACCAGTTGTTTGAAGATTTATCATCTCTGAGATAGTATGAGAGATCAAAATGCGCTAAATCAACTCGACAAGAAACTAAACGAATCGCTGCGGATGAACTTGACACTGAAGGACTACGAAGGAATCTTGAATCAAGTATAGATACAAGAAATCCATAACAAGATCCAGAGAGCATCACCGGTATAGTTAATGGAATGATTGTTCCACCATCAGTAGATATAAATAGAAAACAATATATTAATTCCATACAAATTGAGAAATTTGAAAGGAAGATGTCTAAAGGCTTTCGTGATGCAATGCCAATGAATGTTGCATTATTATAGTAATAATGAAATCGGTTAACATCGGAAAATGCAAAATCTGATTCCAGACTTACTCAGGAGTGGCTGATCATGAAATAAATTTAAGAAATTTTGTCGTATGAGCTATAACTAGGACCTATTCCTCTTTTCAGCGACTCAAGAGAGATATGGATATCGAAATCAAAATCCCATCCTAAAAATAAAAAGGCTGAACTCAATGGCAGACCTGCTATACAAGAGATATCGTTATCATTAATAATTGGTATTGCTCCCTTGTGGAATCCTCTCTACCCATTATCCACTTCATTGAAGAAACCTTCCGTTGTGGGCTCTGACAATAAATTTAAAGAACAGATACAACGGAGTCGGGAAATTAGTGATCACTTATAATTGACAGAAATAAAAATTTCAGCTCGAAAAATTCTGCAAGAATCTCCATTAAGGCGAGTCCCACAACGTCCATGCCCTCCCAGAATCTCTCCTTCACTGTAAAAAAAAAAAAAAAGAAGAGCTAATTGATGTATGAAGTTACACAAAAAATCATGAAGAGGCTACGAAAATCATTGAACAGCAAAGCCAACCCCATTCTGCTCAGTGAGGAGAACTAAGTCACTGTTATTGTAGATGATACTGATGTTTATATACTTTTGCTCTGCCAATGAAGTCCAATATCTGTAGTTAGTATTACGGAGACCAGTACTTTAACTGGGTCAGATGCTGTGGCAGCTTGCTGTTGTGTTGGAAAAGGAACAATGTTGAGAGTGTTGAAATACGGTGCGCTTCTTGATTGGCAGGTAATGTTGAAAGCTGATTGGTCCGATGTTATGGAATAAACAACATAATTCAATGGTGCTTGTTATAGCCAACCACAGATGAAATTCACGTCAAATCCTAGGACTATAATTCAAATGTTCAAACTGCAAGGACTGAAATGTCTGGAGCATTTTCTGAGAATACTAATTGTGACGAATTTAAGACTTATATTTGGAATACTGCACGTCAGGTATATTGGTCATGACAATCCCAAAATGTCCGCCAAACTCCTGAGAGGATTCTACAGTTTTCATGTACACATGGAAAAGTGAAAAATCCGTGCAACACTACTATATGCAGATATAATCATGACAAACTGGCATACGCAATATTTCGTTCTTGCTATGCATCATATAGATATATTGACCAAACAGGATCAACATTGATCATATTTGTGTGGATATGACAGTTTCTTTAATTTACTTGAGAAAGGACAATAAACAGAGGTTTTTAAGTCATTTAATTTCACGTTGCAGTTCTCGTTCAGCTCATGAGCGGAGGAGGAGGAGGGAGGTGACCAGGAGTAAATTGAAGACTAGTATAATCACCTAATTTTACTTATTTTTTTTTTTTGCTTATGTCGCATATTATTTTTACTTTATCGTGGAAATAAACTGGTATTTCAGTGGTCATTTTCTTTCAAAATGTCTCAGTGTGACCAATACATAATGATATCCATTAAAGCAATGATTCAAATAGGTCTTCCAGAGAAACTAAATACATCAGAGGAAAAAACTTAGGCCACCAAATATAGGTGACTAATAGGACTGGTCCAACAAGCAAGAAATATACAGATACCATGATTGTGTCACTGGATCAATCGTCGCTGGAATGTTCACATACGGATGTACCAATATCAGTTCGCTACGCATGAACTACCAGTCTAAGGGATGCCCATAACTACGTATCGGCTACTTGAAGAGCATAAGAATGAGGTAATTAGGTAGCCTTTCTCTCTATTCCCGAATGACAACTAGGCTGCACTCGCCTCAAGATTCGGCTTCCGTATACACTAACATTATCTACCAACACCTCCCAAAATTATTTGAGCCATCTCTTATCATTATGTAGTATCAAAGTGGGAGTAAGAATCTACTCTCACTTTATTTAATTGATATTTCTGCTTAGTTTATATTCAACATTTTCTGTTATTTTTATAATGGGGAAAGTTTTAGTTATTCCTTGACAAATATCATATACAGTAGACAGTCTCTCTACCTAGTACTGGGATTGCGAGAAACTGATTGAATATCACTGATCAAGGTCAACAGTCTTTCCTTTGGGCATTTCATATATAGCTCAGAATGAAGAGGCATAATGGAGTCCTCCTCCCTCCCGGCCTCACCCGAGGCCGCCAGTGACCACCTCCCTCACCCGAGGCCGCCAGTGACCACCTCCCTCACCCGAGGCCGCCAGTGACCACCTCCCTCACCCGAGGCCGCCAGTGACCACCTCCCTCACCCGAGGCCGCCAGTGACCACCTCCCTCACCCGAGGCCGCCAGTGACCACCTCCCTCACCCGAGGCCGCCAGTGACCACCTCCTTCACCCGAGGCCGCCAGTGACCACCTCCCTCACCCGAGGCCGCCAGTGACCACCTCCTTCACCCGAGTCCGCCAGTGACCACCTCCTTCACCCGAGGCCGCCAGTGACCACCTCCTTCACCCGAGGCCGCCAGTGACCACCTCCCTCACCCGAGGCCGCCAGTGACCACCTCCCTCACCCGAGGCCGCGAGTGACCACCTCCCTAATCGAGGCCGCCGGTGACCACCTCCCTCACCCAAGGCCGCGAGTGACCACCTCCCTCACCCGAGGCCGCGAGTGACCACCTCCCTCACCCGAGGCCGCCAGTGACCACCTCCCTCACCCGAGGCCGCCAGTGACCACCTCCCTCACCCGAGACCGCCAGTGACCACCTCCCTCACCCGAGGCCCCCAGTGACCACCTCCCTCACCCGAGGCCGCCAGTGTTCACATCTCTCCAGAGGCCGCCAGTGTCCACCTCTCTCTCCCGATGCCGCCAGTGTCCACATCTCTCTCCCCCGAGGCCGCCAGTGCCCACCTCTTTCTCTCCCGAGGCCGCCAGTGCCCACCTCTTTCTCTCCCGAGGCCGCCAGTGCCCACCTCTTTCTCTCCCGAGGCCGCCAGTTTCCACCTCTCTCTCCCGAGGCCGCCAGTTTCCACCTCTCTCCCGAGGCCGCCAGTGACTCCCTCCCTCTCCCGAGGCCGCCAGTGTCCACCTCTCTCTCCCGAGGCCGCCTATGTCAACCTCTCTCTCCCGAGGCCGCCAGTGTCCTCCACTCTCTCTCCCGAGGCCGCCAGTGTCCACCTCTCTCTCCCTATGCCGCCAGTGTCCACCTCTCTCTCCCGAGGCCGCCAGTGTCCTCCACTCTCTCTCCCGAGGCCGCCAGTGTCCTCCACTCTCTCTCCCGAGGCCGCCAGTGTCCTCCACTCTCTCTCCCGAGGCCGCCAGTGTCCACCTCTCTCTCCCGAGGCCGCCAGTTTACACCTCTCTCTCCCGAGGCCGCCAGTTTACACCTCTCTCTCCCGAGGCCGCAAGTATCCACCTCTCTCCCGAGACCGTCAGTGTTCTTCTTCTTCTTCTTCTGATGACCAGAGCTTTGGTAAGATGGGTAAGGAAGAAGGATGGGTAAGGATGGAAATATTGGAAAAGGGTGGGAGGGGGGGGAGAGGTAGGATATAAAAGGTAAGTGGCCCAACCACTTTGGTGCAAATTAAAAAGTGTATGTGAATTAATAAGATATTCTTTAAGAGGTATAATACTAACCCATCAGAGTCACATAGATATAATAAGTATATAACTACATGACTCTGAATTGGTAGTAGTTATACAAGGTGCAATTGCTTTTTTTTTTTTTTTTTTTTTTTTTTTTTTTTTTTTTTTTTTTTTTTTTTTTTTTTTTTTCGCGATTGCACAACGGATATTTATACAACAAGAAAGGCAATAATTTTCTGGCCGGATTTAAGCTCGTGACAATAGCTTCTTAATGGTGGTGTCCAACAATAGTCAATAGCATAATTTTACATTAGAAAGTTATTTAAGATGTCTCCCTAATTGGGGGCGATGATTTTCTCAGTATACATAGAAGGGTTCTGGTGGTGTCCAATCTTCTTCGTCAGGTAAGTTACTCAAAATCATGGGTCGAGGGTAATCATCTTTATGAATAAAACGACGAACCCTCTGTGGGAGAGTCATTCTTTGAGTCCTGTGAGGCGGAGTATTGATGGTGTAATCGGTGGTATTTATCACTTGTATAGGATGTTCTCTATCTGGCATGTATAGTTCTTGCATTGTATAAAGTTGTTTCTTTTTTAGAGTGTCAATGCGTACATTTATGGCAGTAATGTCTTGTTGTGTGTGTAAATCTGCCATTTTAACTCTGTCTCTCCTCCTGGTATCGGTAATAAAGCGAAGAGCTCTATTCTGGACCCTTTGTAACCGTAGCATGTTGGTCTTTGTTGTTAATGACATTGGGACACAAGGGTATTCAAGTATAGGTCTTATTATCATTTTATACAGATGTTTTTTGACATGTTGAGGGGCTTGATTGAATCGAAAGAGTCTGCTAAGACCGGCTTTGGCTGTGTTGATCTTTTTAGTTACATGAGATGTTGAGTGGAGCAGCCTGTCTATTTCATATCCCAAGATCTTGTTAGGGTTTCTAATGGCTACAGGTGTACCTCTGATGGAGATACCCCCTTCATCTTCGATGGTTGATGCAAAACATCCTATCGTGCTAACAAGGACCTTGTCAGGATTAGTCGTAATTCTCCATTTCTTCTCCCAATTAGATGTTCGACGAAGTTCAATATTCATTTTTTCTATGACTCTCTCATACTTGTATTTTCCTTTTACTGGAGTTGATGAGACGACATGAATAACATCATCTGCAAACTGTGTCACAATTGTGTCATTAAACTCTGGTTGAGGAAAGTCATTCACATAAATGTTAAACAGAAGTGGACTGAGACAAGAACCTTGTGGAACACCAGCCGTCGATATAAAAGGTTCTGTCGACTTGCCATGAAAGGTGGGAATGATTTTTTCTTTGAGTTAAGAAATTATAAATTACTCTGAGAAAAGTCCAGTTATGGTCTGGTAGGTCAATGAGTTTGTATATAAGGCCATCATGCCATAAGCTGTCAAAAGCTTTATGAACATCTCTGGTGGCAATTAAGGCAAGATTGCCCTGCTGTTTTAGACTTGCTACAGTGTCAAAAATAACATTTATTGCATGATTGGTACCTCTATGTGTTCTAAAGCCAAATTGTTTTTCAGTAAACAAGTGATTAAACTCCATATAGTAATTCAATCTGTTGGAAACGACTTTCTCAAGAACTTTTCCAGTGACTTCAAGTAAAGATATAGGTCTATAGTTCCCAGGTTGGTGGATGTCTTTATTGGGCTTAGCAAGAAAGATCATTCTAGCAGTCTTAAAAACAACTGGAAAATGTCCTGAGGCCAAGATGGCATTAAAGATATTTACCAAGGACTGTTTGCAATTTCTAGGTAGGTACTTTATTTGTTTCATTGTTATTCCAGAGAGGCCAGGGGCTCTATTTCTCATTCTTCCAATAACCTGACTTATCTCTAGTAATGTAATAGGTCTAGTAAGCAGGTGGGTATCTTCGAGAGTTGAAGTATCGATGGTAGGTAGTGGTTGTAGATCATCCAAGTTCTCATCTCTCCATTCATTTACTAACTGATAATGATTATTATTAAATTGACGACTGTTATTGTGAGAGAGAATTTTCTCCCATACATCACCCATCAAATTAGCCTGGTCCTGTGGATCGTCAAGTTTAATTTCAATATCTTCATCATCCTCATCAGTGAAGGTATGAACTAGGTAGTTAGGAGCCTTGTGCTTTGCCCCTAAAAGTTGTCGGATCTTACTCCAAAATTTTGCTGGTTCACGTTTATATTGATTAGCTTGAAGAACTAGAAATTTCCATATGTCTCGTTTGTGTTGACTAATCATGTTAATTAATTCGTGCCTTAATCGGTGCAGTGTAGCTGCTGGTGGTTGTCGCGTTTGAAGATGCCTTCGACATTCTGCTTGATAATTTCTTAAAGTGTCTCTAATTTCTCTAGTAGGTTTATATTGTTGGTATATCTTTGTGGAAGCTAATTGGCAAGTTGCATTGGTAGCTTCAATTATTCGATTGTGCAGGGACCTGATTGCATCATCAATTGCACTGGAAGGTAAGTTTTCCAAAGACACAATTTCATCTTCACCCAGATATGCCCTGAAGGGGTCAAATCCTAGGGTGTTAAGATTGGGTTTAGGAGTTACAGGTATTCTAAATGGAGAAGTTTGTAGTTGTATTATAACAGGGATATGGTCAGATCCTACATTTCCACCAGGAGATATACGACAGTGAAAGATGTCACAGTCTCTGTTTGTTAGTACTATATCTGGTGTTCCTGGATGAGGTCCAATGTACGATTTGAAGAATGGGCCTTGAAATGACAAGTTTCTAGCTGTCATGATATTAAAGAGTTGTTTTCCTTTTAAGTCACCCAGTGGAATACCAGCTCCACAGTTGAAGAGGGCAGGGTGATGAGCATTAAAATCTCCAGCTAGAATTGTTGGAATATTTCTGCTTAATATCCTATGTAAAGGAATTGACTCTATATATGGCTGTCTCGGGGGAAAATATCCAGTTCCTATCACTAGTTGTCCATGCGACGTTGTTAGTTCTGTTGCAAGAATGTTATCTTCATCCACATGAATATTTTTAAATGTATATCCTAATTTAACCAAGATGGCTACACCACTATAGGGTCCTCTCGATTTCTCCACAGTACAGTATCCACGTAATTTAATATGTTGATCAACTCTTGCAGCTGTCTCGTTCAAAAGTATAACATCGGAATTGTAGTTATGTAGTTCAACCTCAAGAAGGTAACGGTTATTAAAGAAATGTTGAACATTAAGTTGGAAAATTGTAATCCCCATTATTGCTTATTCTTCGCTCGTACACTGCGTTCTGAACGCCTGCAAGTAATGTTATGTGTTGTATCTACACTATCCCTGCTGGACTCGTCAAGGGGAAGAGGGAACTTTTGCGTGGATGCTTGTGTATTAAAAATGCCATCATCTTCACTAGAGGCAGTAATATTAACAGACTCATTAGAATCATTAGAGTCGTTAGAGTCATCATCATAAAACTGAGGTATGCTATTCTCAGTTTCAGGAAGCAGAGGCTCGTGAGAGTTAATGGGAGACTGTGTAGGCTCCAAGGGAATATTAGATCGGCAAGGTGAGTTACCTTGGGAAAGTTCCTGTTCAACAGGATCAGCTACAATAGCGGGAGAGTAGGCACCACTTTCTGGGGCATTGTTATGTTCAGGTGTTGACTTATCGGGTTGAGAGGAGTTGTCAACCTGGGTTTGCGAGGAGGGCGATCCCTGGACCAGGGATGACTTAGGCTTATTTTTAGATGTAGAGTATGGTACATACTTCTTGTTATGAGAAGGCTGGGTCATAATGGCCTTCACATTTTCAGGGATAATGATGGGAGTGATCCCATTTGCCATTAACAGATCATTCAAAACACGAGAGCAGAGTTGAATATCACCACCTGCTGTGTCTTTGGCCACCAAGTACATTAGTTGTGCTCTCGTTATATCCCCGTCTGTGGATACCTGAGACACATGAGATGCGACTGAACCTTGTTGTTGTGTCTGTTGTAAGTGAGGGTTAGATTGGGGCGCTCCAAGAGGGGCAGAATTCCAAACATTGGAACCATTGGTAGAGACCTGAGGAGTCCCACTTGATCCAGGCAGAGCTGGGAAGGAAGCTTGGGACATGGTTGGCGGTGCCTGGGGAGTGGTCTTCTTAGCAGTGGATAGTTTCTTGGCTTCAATAATTTTCTGCATTTCCTTTTTTCTTTCAGGACAAATAGCAGAAACAGCTGATGATTTCCATTACAGAGGACACATTTAGGTGAATTTTTATTGGTACAATCACGATAGGAAAGTTGGCCAGAGCAAATGCTACAAATTTGCCCTTGTGTACTGCATTTGTTGTTGTTATGACCAAAGGCATAACACTTGAAACATTGTGTCACACTGACAAAACGTTCCATAGAAATTTGGTCAGATGTACATCTGGTACTGAAACATTTGAAGCCATTTTGACACACAAGTTTGGCCTCCTCAGGTGTCTCGAGTATTAATTTTAAGGTTACCTTATTGTTGTTGTGATTCGAGAATTTGTGTGCTTCTACAGCCCTAAGGTCAGAATTCTCGGCATTAATGTTATCAACAATTTCATTAACAGTGCTGTGTTTCATAAAACTGTTGATTCTGGCCACAAACACAGTCCTCTGAGCTTGATAGCTGTCAGGTGCAATTGGGATAACACCAGAAGTCTTCAGTTTATCCAAGACATCATGCTTTAGGAGTTGAAGTAACTCTTCTTCCGAAGAGAGGAGAAGTACTGCTCCAGTGTGGGTTTGAAAAACATCCACTGGAGCAACAGTTGAATTAGAGCAAATACAATTGAGAATGTCTTTCATGGACATTTGATTTCCATTAATACGTAATCTTACACGAATCCTCGCCATGATGTCTAGGAAGGTGCATCTGGCAGAGGAGTTGCTTAACAAAAAGGTATCTTTCCTTAATGTTAGCCTAACATCCTATTTCAGCTGACTTATGAAGGTCAGCCCCTAAGATAGCCTACCCTCGAGTAGTGAGGGGAAAGGGCCCAAGGCAAAGATCGGCTGGATTTTAAAAAACCACACGGGATACCAGATGGTCAAAATGCCTTGTGTTAACTCGCCAAGCGAAGTTGCCGAAAAATAAGAAGATAGGACAGACAGAGGGATAGCAATGTATGTAGTGTGTTAAGTGTGTGGGCCAGTGTTGATGTATGGGTGAGGGGAGGATGGGGAAGGATGGGGGGATGGGGATGAGAGGGGTGAACAAGCAAGCAAGTCACCGCCTTACCCTCTTGATGGGATGGGGCTCGAAGTGACTGCAAGCAAGTCTCCTCTCAGCTCTGGTGAAGAACTACTCAGGATAACCCAAGAAAATTCTCGAGCAACAGTGTTCAGAGTTGCTCAGCTGACGAGCGGGCACGACGACGTCTTCTCTCCACGGTGGCTGGGCTGCAACTCTCCTTGTCCGTCAGTGTTCATCTCTCTCTCCCGAGGCCGCCAGTGTCCACCTCTTTCTCCCGAGGCAGCCAATGTCCACCTCTCTCTCCCGAGGCCGCCTATATCAACCTCTCTCTCCCGAGGCCGCCTGTGTCAACCTCTCTCTCCCGAGGTAGCCAGTGTCCACCTCTCTCTCTCCCGAGGCCGCCAGTTTACACTTCTCTCTCCCGAGGCCGCCAGTTTACACCTCTCTCCCGAGGCCGCCATTGTCCACCTCTCTCCCGAGGCCGCCAGTATTCATCTCTCCCGAGGCCGCCAGTGTCCACCTCTCTCTCTCCCGAGGCCGCCTATGTCCACCTCTGTCTACCGAGCCCGCCAGTGACCACCTCCCTCTCCCGAGGCCACCAATGTCCACCTCTCTCCCGAGACCGCCAGTGTTCATCTCTCTCTCCCGAGACCGCCAGTATTCATCTCTCCCGAGGCCGCCAGTATTCATCTCTCCCGAGGCCGCCATTGTCCACCTCTCTCTCTCTCTCCCGAGGCCGCCAATGTCCACCTCTGTCTCCCGAGGCCGCCAGTTTCCACCTCTCTCTTCCGAGGCCGCCAGTGTCCATCTCTCTCTCTCTCTCTCTCTCTCTCTCTCTCTCTCTCTCTCTCTCTCTCTCTCTCTCTCTCTCCCCGAGGCCGCCAATGTCCACCTCTGTCTCCCGAGGCCGCCAGTTTCCACCTCTCTCTTCCGAGGCCGCCAGTGTCCACCTCTCTCTCTCCTGAGGCCGCCAATGTCCACCTCTCTATCTCACTCCCGAGGCCGCCAATGTCCACCTCTCTCGCTCTCTCTCTCTCCCGATGCTGCCAGTGTCCACCTCTCCCGATGCCGCCAGTGTCCACGTCTCTCTCCTGAGGCCGCCTATGTCAACCTCTCTCTCCCGAGGCCGCCAGTGTCCACCTCTTTCTCTACCGAGGCCGCCAGTGTCCTCTCTCTCTCCCGATGCCGCAGTGTCCTCCTCTCTTTCTCCCGAGGCCGCAGTGTCCTCCTCTCTCTCTCCCGAGGCCGCAGTGTCCTCCTCTCTCTCTCTCCCGAGGCCGCCAGTGTCCACCTCTGTCTCCCGAGGCCGCCAATGTCCACCTCTCTCGCGCTCTCTCTCTCTCTCTCCCGATGCTGCCAGTGTCCACCTCTCCCGATGCTGCCAGTGTCCACCTCTCCCGATGCCGCCAGTGTCCACGTCTCTCTCCTGAGGCCGCCTATGTCAACCTCTCTCTCCCGAGACCGCCAGTGTCCACCTCTTTCTCTACCGAGGCCGCCAATGTCCTCTCTCTCTCCCGAGGCCGCCAGTGTCCACCTCTCTCTCCCGTCCGACGCTGTAAAGATCCTAAGTATTTTTTCGATGGTTATGGACCAAGCTTCGCCTTCATGAGCTCAGCCACCGACTTCGTCTGGTGTGACGTGATCCGAACGGACTTGTCCAATCTAGCGTCAGACATCGAACGGGAATTCGATAAAGTGAATGAATCCCTGGATCGTCTCCAAGACTCGGGGGAAGAGGCATATATAAATTGACTTATGGGACTCCGATGACGCGTCTACTAAGACCAACTTCTGTGTCTTTAAGGAAAGTATCGTAGACCAGCTCACGGAGGCTATGAATAAGCTTGTTACCATTGTAGACAGAATCAGGGTAGATCGGCGCATACCACCCGACGTGGCCCAGACAAGATGAACTCAGCCTCTCATCAGACATCGAACTGGGCCTTGGATAATTGAACAAATCCTTGGAATTAGTTTCTAGAGAGGGGTAGGCTACAAATAACCTCACATATGCTATAATTTCGTTACGTCATATGTGAGGTGGGTGCTCAAGAACCTGAACACACCAGCCGTCGTGCTCAGAACTGCCTTGGCTGCTGTAACTTCAGAAATCAAGTAGGTAAAACAAAAGTGGCCCGAGACCCAAGTTACATGATCAGGTCTGTAATCATTTTCTATAATATTTTTACTGATAGGCTTCCTCTTCTACCTTTTCTGTTTCCTCATCTAAATTTTCTGTTGATATAATTGGGTTCATTCTCCGTTTTCTCCACTCTCCTCTTTCTTTATATTCATTTAGATTTTTTGTTCTCATTTATATTATTTTATTACTATATATATCAAACATTCCAAGACTAAATTTGGTTACCGATTACCTGACTGGGACGATGGAAATAAATGGTATAAAATACCGACACAATGGAAATATAAACACATATGCAGCTTAATGTGATCCTTTATTGACAACGTTTCGCCCACACAGTGGGCTTTTTCAAGTCACAGATCCACCTGGGGTGGAAGGTACGCGAGTATTTACAGTCAGGTTCAGAATGTTGAGGTCAGGTGGAGAATGCTACATCTGATGATCTACCGAGTGGGATTATAGAGTCTAAAATCTTGGGTAGCTTGGAAGGGAGATTGGATAAGTTCGTGAGCAGACCTTCTGCTACTCAAGATTTTAGACTCTATAACCCCACTCGGTAGATCATCAGATGCAGCATTCTCCACCTGACCTCAATATTCTGATCCTGACTGTAAATACTCGCGTACCTTCCACCCCAGGTAGATCTGTGACTTGAAAAAGCCCACTGTGTGGGCGAAACGTTGTCAATAAAGGACCACATTAAACTGCATATGTGTTTATATTTCCACCTGACTGGGACGCAAGACATGTTCCTCTCTATTAAACAGCATGTAATTTTAACACCCCAAGGGAGGTTCCTTGACTCCAGCGAGGAGCTCTTGTTCCAAGAAATAGGACCTATCTGATTTCCTCTTCATTGGACTGAACCTGTTTTCATCATGTGACCCTATTCGAGTTGTACGCATATACACTTATGCACAGGAGAGTCGGGTCCAGGAGCTGTGATGACCACTGCAACCACATGTAGGTGAGTACATTTGGTGAGAATATTATATGCATTAGCATACACCTGCAGACGTTTTCCTACAAAAAACTACAAAAAATGCATATGCACAAACACCAAAACCCATGTGCATATAAAATCACATAAAATACATAAATGTACTTTGCAGATGAATGGTTCAGAGAACCGACATGTTGATAAATTAGACACATGTGCAACTCTTGGGTATCTTAACTGAGGAAAAGTTTCGCCACACAGTGGCTTCATCAGTCCATACAAAGGAGAATCTTGAAGAACAGGAGGAGAATGAGGTAATCAGTCCCTCAACATTGAGTCGATGTGGTCAGTCCATCAATCTTGAATAGAATACGGCATACGTGCGGAGAAGGAGCTTATAAACCTTTGGTAGGAGAGGTGCAGCAGTCATAGGTGGTGTCACCTCTCCTACCAACGGTTTATAAGCTCCTTCTCCGCACGTATGCCGTATTCTATTCAAGATTGATGGACTGACCACATCGACTCTAGGTTGAGGGACTGATTACCTCATTCTCCTCCTGTTCTTCAAGATTCTCCTTTGTATGGACTGATGAAGCCACTGTGTGGCGAAACGTTTCCTCAATAAAGATACCCAAGAGTTGCACACGTGTCTAATTTATCAACATAAATGTACTGTATACTATGAGTACACATATATACATAAATTCAAATACACAAACACACACATATACAGTTATAATTTGCTACAATGGAATTTAATGACCCCCCTCCAATATTCCTTTTGCGTGCATTGACGTAGATGAGTGTGGACTTATGGAATTCAAGGATACCTTAACTGAATCGCGCAGCAACCGAAATACATCTAGTTCACTGTGTTGTCGATCAGATCCACTGCGTGGAACTGGCTACAGTTAAGTCTTTATCACTAACAAAGTTTGTTCTCAATGTTCTGCATTCAGTCCTGTGCGCATCTGCTTGTTTTCAAGAACTATTAAGGTCTGACTAATGCATTAGCAGCTAAACAATCGTTCAACATTAATGTATTATATTTTTCCCTGTTTTTTTGTATCCATATATAATTAATAGCTGGTAAGAGATCAGTCATCTAACAATTATTTGAGATTACAGAAAGACTTAATAATAAATTCTCGAAGTTGGATTAAAAATTTATTTTTTATTTGGAAAGGATTTTTAATTCGTAGTGAGCTCTAATATTTTGTTCCGGCGCTGTGAATGCAGTGCTTCCAACAACAACTCGTAAGAAAGCGATTTCATAGTGCCTCTGGAAACGACAATTACATAAAGAAAATAAAGATACACAGTCATGATTCACAGCCACGTAAATTTCCAGCGAATTTTATCATTTAATGGCCATTGTAAAGCCATTCAGAGAGCAAAAACAAAAAAGGTCTGTTATACTAGGATTAAAAATTACAGCACGAGTAAAACTTTTAATTGTCTCCTTTCATGAAGTAGCCTGGTTAACAAAGCCTGGTTGTACACTCACCAGAGAACCACAAACAAATGACATACAAAAATACCGTTAGAGTAAGCGCGTTATGTGAATGTTGCATGGGTTCGTTAGCGTGTTCGGTGGTCACGAAAGGCCATCCTGTCCTAGCTGCCTGTAGGATTAGTGTGGAGTGTTATAGAGCACCATGGCTTGCCGTAGTGTTTTGGAATCTCAGGTTGAAGGACGAGGTTCTACTTCTCCAAAAGGAAAATAGGTTGAAAAACTCGCCTAGATGGATTTGGGAGTAAGTGTGAGAAGGGTGGAGTCGGTGTGGAGGAAAATGTTACCAACAGTGAGTTGAAGAGTGGTAATCGCTTCATGTGGAATGTGGTCTCTACGAAAAGTAGGAGTATCAAGATAAGGAAGCTTAATAGCGAAGATCAGAAGGTACAAAATCGATTCTCTTCTCTCCAGGACGAGTGCATTTCAGTACTTAGCAGGGTTAAAGGTTCCATTAACTCTCCTGCTAATCAAGATAAGAACATGCTGGTTGTGGGTGACTCACAGGTGCGATATAGGGACCGTGCTTTCTGTAACAGAGATAGGAATGTTAGACAGAGAGTGTGCTTCCCAGGAGCTGTTGTTGATGACCTAGTCAACAGGTTGGAAAATATTTTGTCAGGCAATGGGAACAAGCCCATCATGTCTTAGTGCTGGTAGAAATTATTTAGGGATGGGCAGGAGACAAGAGCTGCTGGATATGTACAAGTCAGTCATAGATGTAATTAGGTCTAAGGGAGGGGTCCCAATCATATGTAGCATCTTTCCTAGAAGGAGAGTGTGCAATGAATGGATGTCTAGAGCAGGTGGTGTAAATTGCTGGCTAGACAGGTACTACAAGGAATTTGCAATTTCATTCATTGATAACTGGGACAAATTTTATGGAAAGCATGATATGAATGCCAGAGATGAGGTAAGTCTTTTTGGGGCTGGAGTGGTTGCATTAGCCAACTCAGTTGAGGGAGGTCATTGATGACTTGTCTATGACTTTAAACTGATAGAGTATAGATGTATGGGTGTGTGCGGGAAACAAGCTGCGTACAAGGGCTGAAAATAGCAGATATTACCAGGATACCTCAGGAATATGTTTAATAGACAATATTCAAAATAAAGTTGCTAGTAAAGGCAAAACACTTGATCAACAAAGAGAGACAGTAGAGGAAATAGTGATTAGCTCCTATAAGGTTTATTATACTAATAGCAGGAGTCTAAAAAATAAGATAGATGAGCTAAGATTACTTGCATGTGCAGGTAGTATAGATATCATTGCTATAATGGAGACCTGGTTTAACCTGAAAGATAGAGAAATGCCTTCTGAATGCCACATACAAGGCTATAAACTATTCCACACTTACAGGGTCAACAGGAAGGGTGGTGGAGTGGCAATATATGTTAGAGATAATTTAAATTGTTGTGTTAGACAAGATATAAGATTACAAGCATCAGACACAGAATCTGTTTCGTTACAGTTTCTCGAGGGTCATGACAAATTAATTTTCGGTGTGATTTATAGACCCCCAAATCTTGATAGGGAGTGCAGTAACCTGCTACAAGACGAAATTAATAAGGCGTCCAGATATGAAAAATGTTGCGTTAATGGGAGATTTTACCTTTAGACAAATTGATTGGAACAATGTGACAGGAAATCTTGAATCTAGTGACTTTCTTGATATGACTCAGGATTGCTTTTTAAAACAGTTTGTGACAGAACCAACTAGAGGAAACAATATGCATGACTTGGTTCTTGCCAACAAGGAATCACTAATTAATAATCTTGAAGTTAATGTTGAGCTTGGGGAAAATGTTCACAAATCACTTAGTTTCAATGAATCATGGAATTACCAAAATAACTGCAGTGAAGTCTGTCCCATACTTCCGCTTGGTCGATTTCATGGGACTGAGAAATTGCTCGGTGGGCTACATTGGAACGGCCTGACTGTGGGTCAGGTAGGTGGTGTTGGTTGCCAATATGACGTTTTTCTAGCATATTTCTAGCTGCTCAGACAACTTATATTCGAATTAGGAAAATTAGATCAACCGAAAATTATCACAAATGGATAAACAATAGATTAAAACATCTCAGTGGTCAAAAGAGAGGCATATATAGGTGTATCAAGAGGGGATGAACGGTTAAGAAATCAATATATTCAATTAAAGAGAGAAAAAAGGAAATTCGAAAAGCTAAAAGACATTATAAGGCTAAACCGGGCAACCTAAAACGTTTTTTTCAGGTATATAGCAGTACGAATAGGGACAAGATTGGCCCACTTAAGAGTAACTCAGGTCAGATCACTGACAGTGATAAGGAAATGTTTGAAATTTTTTAACTCTTTATTTCCTCTCAGTTTTTACACAGGAAGATACTAGCAAAATTCCAGAAAAAAAAATTATGTAGAACAAGACGATAATAAATTATGCACGTCTAGGGTGAATAGTGACATGGTCCTCAGATAAATAGAGAAATTAAAACCGATGAACTGTTTGCAAGGGTTTTAAAGGAATGTAAAGAGGAGCTTAGCAAACCAATGGCTAGTCTTTTCAACATATCACTACAAACTGGCATGGTGCCAGACAAGTTTAAAATGGCAAATGTGATACCTATTTACATGGCAGGAGACACATCCTTAGCTTCGAACTATAGACCAATAAGCCTTTCCTTCATAGTGGGAAAATTTATGGGATCAATAATTGCCGAGGCAATTCGTAGCCATCTTGAAAGGCATAAATTGATTAATGACTCTCAGTACAGTTTTACGAAGGGGCGTTTCTGTCTTAAGAATTTACTAACTTTTTTCACTAAGATATTTGAGGAGGTAATGGTAATGAATATGATATTGTGTATATGGACTTCAGTAAGGCTTTTGAGAGAGTTCCACATCAGAGGCTATTGAGGAAAATTAAGGCACACGGAATAGGAGGAGAAAATATTTCATGGGTAGAGGCGTGGTTGACAGGCAGCAGAGAGTTCGCATCAATGGGGAGAAATCCGATTGGGGGCGCGTCACGAGTGGTGTTCCACAGGGGACATTGTTGGGCCCCTTGTTGTTCACAATTTATATAAACGACATGGGTGAGGGAAAAAATTGCGACATTAGCAAGTTTGCTGATGACACCGAAATAGGTCGCCTAATTCATTCTAATGAGGACTTTAGAGTACTCCAGGAAGATTTGAATAGACCGATGCAGTGGTCGGAGAAGTGGCAGATAAAGTTTAATATAGACAAACATGGGACAAGAAAGTAACATGCCACATATAAACTAAATGTAGACCTTAATATTACTGATTACGAAATGGATTTGAGAACTCTGGTTAGCAGAAATCTAAAATCAAGACAAAAGTGCATAAGTGTTCGCAATAAAGCGAACAGAAACCTCGTTTTCATATCAAAAAGTATATATATATTCATATCAAGAAATATATTTATACTTCTTGATATGAAGCCAAGGATTCTGTTCGCTTTATTGCGAACATTTATGCACTGTTGTTTTGATTTTAGATTTGTGCTAACCAGAGTTCTCAAGTTCTTTTCACAATGAGTATTATTAAGATTTACATTTAGTTTGTATGTGGCATGTAATTTTCTTGTCCAGTGTTGTTCTTCAACACTGTATATCTTTGGTTAGGCCTCATTTAGATTATGCTGCACAGTTTTAGTCACCGTGGTATAGAATGGATATAAATGTATTGGAAAACGTACAAAGGAGGTTGACAAAATGACTCGCGGAATCGTAATGACACGATTGCAAACAAACCATACCACGGGTGGGATTTGAACCCGCGGTTCAAATCCTAGCTGGTCCAGTGGCTAACGCGACGGTCTGCAGTTTTGAGACTCTCTGACCGCGGGTTCAAATCCTGCCCGTGGTATGGTGAGGATGACAAAGTTGATATCATATATCAGAAATCTTCCCTATGAGGATAGACTGATTGCCCTGAATATGCTCTCTCTAAAATGGCGTAGAATTGGGGGGGGGGGATATGATTGAGGTGTATAAATGGAAAATATGAATAAATAAAGGGAATGTAAATAGCGTGCTAAAAATATCAAGTCTAGACAGGATTCGCAGCAATGATTTTAAGTAGGAAAAATTCAGATTCATGCAGGATATAGGAAAGCATTGGTTTGGTAATAGAGTTGTAGATGTGTGGAACAAACTCCCGAGTACCGTCATAGAGGCTAAGACGTCGTGTAGTTTTAAAAATAGGTTAGATAAATACATGAGTGGGTGTGGGTGGGTGTGAGTTGGACCTGACTAGCTTGTGCTAGTGGGTCTAATGCCATGCTTTTTCTTGGATGTGACCTGTCGTGAATAGGTGGGTCATTGGTTTAAGCGGAAAGGTGACTTGGACCTGGCTCGCATGGGCAGTGTTCCTTCTTTCTTATGTTCTTATGTATAATATGGGATGCATAACGTATTACATGACGCATTTTCTTTTTTGTACAAATCAATTTTACAGGTTTATTTGAAATCCCAGCCCTATGTAAGAGATACTACCACCCCAGGATGAGATCCACTACAGCCTATTAACACACAGGTACCTACTTACTTGCAGGTGAATAGAAGCAGTAGGTGTAAGGTAACGTGCCCAACGTTTCCACCTATGCCGGGGATCGAACCACGTCCCATACACTACGTCATTTATGACTTGGTGCAGTAGATGTATGATTTTTTGCATGTTCTGAATCACATATTTAAGAGAGTGCTTTCCCCATTAAATGGCTTTCATGATCTGTTGCATGATATATGGTATGACGCTTTGCATAGGTATAATGAATTTCCTGCATGACTTATTGCCCATATTTCGTCTATTGTATATGATGCATTAGTTGTATGGGTCGGAAAAGGTGTGCTAAGGTTAAATAGCATTATGCATCAGTTAAATGACTTTGGTGATGGTTTGCCTGACGTCTTCGATGACGTGTATTATATATATATACATTTGATTCTGCATATGGTGCATAACATATTTCTTAGATTTCATGACATATTGCATTGGTTGCAGTCCATGCTGAATGGCATGTGTGCTACATGTTATGTTGCATAGGCTGCATAACTCGTATGTGATATGACACAAACATGTATGTATTAATTATGTGTGTTTCGATGCATACAGTATATATGTAAATTGGTGTGTATGACTAACTGAATGTGTTTTGCATGAGGTATGTGTTGCATGACTTGTATGTTGTACGGCACTTAATTGCATTATATGTATGTTCCATAGCATGTAAGTTGCAAGACATTTGGACTACATGATATATATGCTTCATGACAAGTAGCGTTGCATATATGTTGCAAGGCAAGTGAGTTGCATGTCATTGATGTTAGGTGTCATGTATATTGGAAAGCGTATATTTTCCATGTTATATATCATATGACATGTATGTTACATAACAAATTTTGAGTTGCTTAACATGTATGTTGCATGTTACGCAGGTATCATGACATGTAGTAAAAGTGAACACTTCAGATCACAAGGCAACTATGTCCATATCTTTACATTGACGTTGAAATAACAACAGCTTATTGCTTTTTTCACCAAATAAAATGATAAAAAAATTGCTGTTTCTACTCGTCAAAAACTACTGTCACTTTCAATTATCATCATATTCGTCGACATTGAAATATAACAATAAATGTTATAAGCCATTTTCCATCTATTTTCATGCTTAATGTTAGTTACTATGTTATTTAACAATGCATGGACAAGCATGGACAGGACAGACGTCTGAATCTTAATTCAATTTGGTTACATTACAGCTTTTGTTCAAATTTGGACTTACCAAATGCAAAAAAATAAAAAATAGTTAAATAACAAAAAGGCACAATACCGTGACTGGAACAATACACAAATAACCCGCACATAAAAGAGAAGCTTACGACGACGTTTCGGTCCGACTTGGACCATTAAATAGTATATGTTATTAAAAATGACACATTAATAGCAACAAGAAATACTGTAACTCCTTTTAGAAGGCATGATTATAATTAGAAGTTACCTAGTGAAAAGTTAGATTAGTGATTATAAAATATGTATTTCTAAATATTCAAAGCTATTAATGAGGAAGGAAAATAAAATATCAGGCAATTATTATATGTGAGAAGTAAACACATTGTAAAGGTGGTGTTGACAAGCAAGAAGACCTGGAGCACCACGGCCTACTTGCTGGGGTTATTACACAACAAACTCTGTAAGTGTCGAAGGCAAGATGGTGGAGTGAGCGTGCCACTAGACTACGCTCAGATGAGCATTGTGCGTGCTGGGACGCTCAACCAGCACATCAAGGAGATACTTAGCCCTAACTATTCGCCTGTGATGAAATTCTCTGGCATACTCCGATGCTGCATTTAAGCTTCAATTTCCCGATATTCAACAAAATATCCGCCCAGCTTTAATGCAGTTGTTACTCTGTTTACAAGAGGCAGTCAAAGAATGTGCACAGACATGACTTTCCACTTATAAGAGACAAGCAAAGTATAAGTACAATGATGATTTTCTGCTTATAGGAAATAAGCAGGGTACATGTACAGACGTGACATTCAGAAGAAAGATGCACAGATGGCCAGAGGATTCTCTCTTATTTTAAAGACAAAAGCACAGAATAAGAACAGTTATGATTATGCTCTTGGAAGAGACATGCACAGTATAAGTACAGGCACCATTTGGACTCGATGGAAAGACACAAAATTATATGTACAGATATAACTTAGTGCTTACATAATATACACGCGGTATTAGTACATACATGCTTACATGCCAGAAATATTCGGATTAGTAGACATGACTACAATCCCGCAGAGACAAACACAGTGTTAGTACAGAGATGACATTGTACAAGAGACTTCCACGGAATTAGATCAGACATAATAAGATACTAATAAGACATAAGCATAATGTTAGTACAGACATTACAAAATACTTACAAGAGACAACTAGGCTGTAAGGGCAGAAGTTACTAGACACTTACAAAGGACAAGGGCGGTTTAGGGACAAAAATGTGACCGACTTAGAAATAAAAGAAAAGGAAAAACGATGCAAAGACGACAAAACGGCCAAAGTTCCAACTCTGAGCAGAAACTTGAAAACTGACATCGATCACGGACGACTCTTGAAGAACATGAAAAAAGGATTAAAAAATAAATGTGATTAAACAATTATAAAACAAAGTACGAGAGAAACTTTGTATCGAATGAGAATATAATGAATCAGTTTTATTGTGATGAAAATCTTAATGTTGATAATTTAGCGATATTCCGTAAGAAATTCATTTTGATCTGAGGTCTGCCTTAATTAAACTGAACGAAGTACACACACACACACACACACGCGCACACACACACACACACACACACACACACACACACACACACACACACACACACACACACACACACACACACACACACACACACACTCACTCACAGGCCAAGTGTCTGATCGACATGTACCTATGACAAAATGGTAACTCACACACACACACACACACACACACACACACACACACACACACACACACACACACACACACACACATACACATACATTTACCTAACTAAACTGTTGATGTGGCTATATATAACAAGTTTGGGTCATATTTGGCTTTCGATGCTATGTCATTTTCAAATTGCAGTTGATCCTCCTCTTATTCATGCATGCTCAATTTTGGCTCCTCGGCTCAGTACCTTGTTTTCCTGAGTTCTTACCTTACACACTTTTTCCATGCTCTATCATGGGTAAACCATGGGCTCACTCTGGTCTTCCCGTTGTTTTTGTTGCTCCAGGGTTCGAACTTATCTTCTGGATCCCTGCACTTTCTAGCCACATCCTCCATCATCTCATTCACTGATTTTCCACTGCATCTCATACAACAACTGTTTCATGCCTGTGTAGTCCCCTCTTTTGAAGATTGGCTTCTTACATCCTAAAAATGTTTCTTCTTTCTCCATTGTTATTTCCACAAGAATTCAAAACTCGGGATCGTGAAGGTGTTGAAAACCAAGGGTCCTTTGATATGAAATATCTCCTATATCAGAACCGTGGGTATGTATTTGTACGTGTGCATGTGTATAAGTGTGCATACTTGTGCGAGAGTATATATGCACGCATTTGTATGTATATTTATGTGCATAAGTATGCAAGTGAATGCATGTGTATGAATGTGTGTTTGTGATTACGCGTGAGAGGAGTCACTCTTTACGGGTTGTTTCCTCACTCCTCTGTAGTGATTATATAAGTTTCTGTCTTACTCTTAGCTAATTCACATAGAATATTTTAAAACACCTGTAGACGACCGCTCTAATTACTTTCAGTCAGAGCTTTCCCTACTTATCCCGTGAGTGATTTCACATCCAGCTAAAGGCAAGACTCTTGAGAAAACCGAAAACAATGCACGATACTCCCACATAAATGTGAGTATCGTGCATGTGGCAGGTTCATGAAGAACACTCTTTTTGGGTTACGTTGTAAATGGTCCAAGTCTTACCGAAACGTCTTCGTAAGCTTTTCTCTCTCCGATGTGTGGGTTATTTGCGCATGTGGCAGGTGACTGCAGTGGGGGGGGGGCGGTGGAAATCCACTGTGACGTCTTGCTGTTTATCTTCCTCAAGTCGTACTATACACAGCAGAGGCGTCTCCAATATATTTACTCTTCTTATCACTCAAATTTAGTCTTGTCACTGCACTAAGACCATCACTCTCAAGATATTCACATTTCACTATCCGTATATTAACAATTTTCTATATAATATAATCTTGACCTTTTTAAGTTAAAACAATGTAAAATCCACTTCTCGCAGCATTAAAATACTGATTCTTGTCTGTTTTTCTTCCTTTCCTGGTCACTCACCAGATAGCATTATCACTGTGAGGTAATCGTTTAAAAACTAGGTAAGTTGAATGAGACACTTGTGCAGCATTTAGGAATATTTATGGAGGAAACGTTTTGCCAGCTAGTGGTTTCTTCAGTCTAATACATAGAAGAACGGTGAAAGATGACGAGGAGAATGAAATAATCAGTCGGTCAGCCTGGAGTCAATGTGCTGAGTCCATCAGTTTCGAGAAAAGCACAGCATATGCTCGGAGACGAGCCTTATATACTACAGTTAGGCGAGTAGAAACAGGAGGCGGCGGAGTCACCATAAGACAAATCAACTAGTAAGTTGGTTATGCCTGTAGGTTAGGCATGCGTTGAAGAATTACCTGTATCAAGACCTAAAATGTTGCTCGGTCTGACAGATGTGATGTAATAGATTAGAAAACTAACAAGTTGGAGAGTGATGCACTGAACTCATCGACCCCAGACTGAGGGACTAATTACTTCATTCTCATCCTCATGTTCCACCGTTCTTTTTTGTATTAGGCTGAGGAAGCCATTGGCTGGCGAATAGTTTCCTCAACAAAGATTCCCAGGTGTTGCCCAAGTGTCTCATGCTTCAACATTGTGACATTGCGCTAATGTCATCATTATCCAGACATTAGCATTAATTTCAATATTTTTGTGCATGTGAACTGTATCTGTGATGCGCTTCTGGCAACTCCAGATGCCCGAGGCACTAAGCCCAGCTGGCCGTACACAAAATCGACCCTTCAAAATTACTTATGATATTTTGAACCTCACCTCACTTTTTTGACTTTGAGTACTTGTAGGCTTGTCCAATGACCACTAACATGGTAGTAGATTAGGCCCAAAAACACGAAATGCTGGGAGCACTGTTGTTACCTGTTATTACCGCTCACTGTGTGTGTGTGTGTGTGTGTGTGTGTGTGTGTGTGTACTCAGCTATTTGTACTCACCAATTTGTGGTTGCATTGGTCGAGACTCAGCTCCTGGCCCCACCTCTTCACTGATCGCTACTAGGTCCTCTCTCTCCCTGCTTCATGAGTTTTATCATACCTCGTCTTAAAGCTATGTATGGTTCCTGTCTCCATTACCTCACTTAACAGACTGTTCCACTTCCTGACAACTCTATGACTAAAGAAATACTTCCTAACATCCCTTTGACTCATCTGAGTCTACGATTTCCAATTGTGACTTCTTGTTTGTATGTTCCATCTCTGGAACATCTTGTCTCTGTCCACCTTATCTATTGTGTGTGTGTGTGTGTGTGTGTGTGTATGTGTGTGTGTGTGTGTGTGTGTGTGTGTGTACTCGCCTATATGTGGTTGCAGGGCTCGATTCACAGCTCCTGGTCCCGCCACTTCGCTAGTCACTACTAGGTTACTCACTCCTGCTCTAAGAGCTGTATCGTACCTCTTCTTAAAGCTATGTATGAATCTTGCCTCCACTACTTCACTCTTTAGATTGTTCCACTTCTGACAACTGTGACTGAAGAAATGCTTCTTAACATCCCTATGATTCAGCTGAGTTTTCAACTTCAAGTGGTGTCCTCCTCTTTGCTGTGTCCCATCTCTGAAACATTCTAGCCCTGTCTACCTTGTCAGTTCCTCTTAGTATTTTATACGTCGTTATCATGTCCCACTATCTCTCCTGTCATCTACTGTCATCAAGCTGAATTCCCCTAACCCTTCCTCATAAGCCATACCCCTTAGCTCCAGGACTAGTGTTGTTGCAAAATTTTGCACTTACTCTAATTTCTTCACGTGCTTGACAAAGTGTGGGTTCCATACTGATGCTGCATACTCCAATATGGGCCTGACGTACACGGTGTACAGTGTCTTGAATGATTCCTTACTCAGGTATCGAAATACTATTCTAGGTTTGCCAGGTGCCCGTATGCTGAATAAGTTATTTGGTTGATATATGCCTCAGGAGATGTGCTCAGTATATGCGAGAAATCTCGGTGATTACATGGAAACCCTTACAAATCCACCCCCCCAGTTGGGGGAATATAGGGAGGGGGAGATGACGTCTATGGGAGTGCCACTGTTCAGTATCTACTTAATGTCTACAACTTGGCATACTAATTAGATCCTCACATGCTTTTGTATTATACATTATTGCTTACATATATTAAGCCTAAGTTAGAGCTAGTCGTTTTAGCTTAACATAATAATAAAACTACCTACACATTAACAGGCTACCAGCACTCTTCTTCGCACCAAGAGAACCCACGCCCTCCTTACAGTGCCTGGTCGGCAGTCACATTACAAGCAGTGAGAGAGACGGGGCAACCTTCCCCATGACAACCTTGTGCCATGAAGCACCCTTCGTTAAGACATACACGAAGCTAATCAGATACATTTCACCACTTTCGAGGAACTCTCGCTGTTGGACCCGAGAATTGCACGTGACTCATGTATTTCTCAGGTGTATCCACTGTCTCCATCTCCCCTCCACGTAAGTACTCGAGTCTATGAATGTGCATTCTTGTACTCTGCCAAGTGCAAGGGGTGGCCATGGCCCATCAGAGATCTACCGTAGCAACTGTCTATTAACTCGCACTTCCCACTGTGTAGCATGGAGGTACATACATATTAATTCAGGTAACTTAGGATGGAGCGGCAGGTCCGGGGCTAAATTTCATGACTGAGCAGGGACCACTAACCCACTCAGTCGTAACCCACAGACAGCCTCTATTTTACACGGTATGACACTCACCCCAAGATCCTTTTCCTTGAGAGTGGTTTGTATCGTTTCTTCTCCTATCCTGTTCTCCATCTTCTTTGTCATTCCTCAATCTTCATGACTTTACACATGATAAGGTTAACTTCAGGAGCTAGATGCGGGACAAGGCTTCCAGCCTGGTCCCTTTGTATTCCTACTTGATCCTCATCTGTTTCCATTCTTCGCATTAGTTTCACATCGTCTGCAAACAGGGACACTTCTGAATCTGTCCCTACCGTCATGTCATTCACATATACCATAAACAGCAGCGGCCCTAGGACTGACCCCTGTGTAACTCTGCTAGTCATAGGTGCCAACTCTGACACCTCGTCATGTACCATCACTCGTTGTTTCTTTTCTGTCAGGTATTCTCTGATTCACTGTTGTGCCTTTCTACTCCTAGCTTTTACACTAAGCTCTTGTGTGGAACTGTGTCAAAAGCCTTCTTACAGCCCAATAAAATGCAAACTACCCACCCCTCTCTCTCCTGTTTTGCTTCTGTTACCTTGTCTTAAAACTCCAGTAGGTTTATCCACACCTCAGCTAGTTGTCCCGTTTTGATAAATATATTGAAGATTGTTGTTAGTGATACACACCGTACCTCTGCTCCCTCTCTCAAGACCCATAGAGAGATGTCCAATCCCACCGTCTTTGAGGTATCTAGTTCACTTAACAGCCTCTTCACCTC
This sequence comes from Cherax quadricarinatus, assembly GCF_038502225.1. Lineage (NCBI taxonomy): Eukaryota > Metazoa > Arthropoda > Malacostraca > Decapoda > Parastacidae > Cherax > Cherax quadricarinatus. The sequence goes on from NC_091310.1 coordinate 13,031,273, forward strand.
TTCGGTGGTGTGTATTATGTCCAGCTCTTGTTGGTGTACCCTACCATTCCGGTTTGCTGAAATCCTTCCTGACTCCACTGAAAATACTTCCTTAAATCTTTTGTTGAGCTCTACTTTGTCGTTTCTTGTGATTACCTGGTCCTTGACAGTTGTTTTCTTCCTGATGTGGCTATACAACAGCTTTGGGTCAGATTTAGCTTTCAAAACTGTTATTATCGTGTTGACGCTGGGCCTCCCTGCTCCATGAGCTTTATCATACCTCGTCTTAAAACTGTGTGTGTGTGTGTACTCGCCTAATTGTACTCACCTAATTGTGGTTGCTGGACCTCCTGGTCCAGCCTCTTCACTGAGTGCTACTAGGTCCTCTCTCTCCCTGCTCCATGAGCTTTATCATACCTCACCTTAAAGCTATGTATGGTTCCTGCCTCCACTACCTCACTTCCTAGGCTATTCCACTTCCTGACTACTCTATGACTGAAGAAATACTTCCTAATATCCCTTTGGCTCATCTGGGTCTTCAGCTTCCAATTGTGACCCCTTGTTTCTGTGTCCCCCTCTCTAGAACATCCTGTCTCTGTCCACCTTGTCTATCCCACGCAGTATTTTGTATGTCGTTATCATGTCTCCCCTAACCCTCCTGTCCTCCAGTGTCGTCAGGCCGATTTCCCTTAACCTTTCTTCATAGGACATTCCCCTTAGTTCTGGAATTAACCTTGCCGCAAACCTTTGCAATTTCTCTAATTTCTTGACGAGCTTGGGTTCCAAACAGGTGCTGCATACTTCAACATGGGCCTGACGTACACGGTTTACAGTGTCTTGAACGATTCCTTAATGAGGTATCGGAACGCTGCTGTCAGAGGTCACGTGTGGTCACTGTCCCAAGCTGTCTGGGAATTAGCGTGGGGTGTTACTGAGCACCATGGCTTCCTGTAGTGTTATTGAATCTCAAGTTAAAGTGTTGAAGAAGGAGGTTCTACTTCTTCAGGAGGGAAATAGGAGACTGAAGCTTCGCCTGGATGGGCTTGGGAGTGAGTGTGAGATGGTGGGAGCTGGTGAGGGAAATGATACCAACAGTTAACTAAAGAGTTGCAGCCGCTTTAAATGGCAAATGGTTTACAGTTCAGGAAGAAGGAAGATAATGAAAGTTAATAGAGAAGATGTGAATGAAGGAAATCAATTCTCTGTTCTCCAGGATGAGAGTACTTCAGTGGTTAGAGAGGTTAAAGGAACCACTGACTCCCATGCTAATCAAGGTAAGAATGTTCTAATTGTAGGAGATTCTCAGGTAAGATAAATGGACCGTGCATTTTGTAGCAGAAATAGGAAGGTCAGACAGAGGGTGTGCCTCCCAGGAGCTGGTGTGGGTGACATAGTCTGCAGGTTGGATAACATTTTGTCAGGCAATGGGAACGAACCCATCTGTTTTAGTGCTAGTGGAAATGACATCAGGAAGGGCAGGAGACAGGACCTGCTGGATAAGTACAGGTCAGCCATAGAAGTTGTCAGGTCTAAGGGAGGGATCCCAATTATATGTAGCATCTTGCCTTGAAGGGGAGTGGACGATGAATGGATGTCTAGGACAATTGGTATAAATTGCTGGCTAGAGAGGTACTGCAAGGAACTTGCAGTCCCATTCATTGATAACTGCGACAAATTCTACGACAAGCCGGATATGTATGCAAGGAATGGGGTTCATCACTCTGGGATTGAAGTTGTTGCATTAGCCAATTTGATTGAGGGGGGTCATTGATGACTTGTATAGGAATTTAAACAGATAGATTATAGAGGTATGGGTGTTTGTGGGAAGCAATCAGGCTGCAATATTAGGGATGAAAACATCAGATATTATCAGGATACCCCAGGGATATGTTTAAGACAATATTCAAAATAACGTTGCTAGTAAAGGCAAAGGAATTGCTCAACAAACAGAGAGAAATAGTAGAGAGCAAAGAGAGACTAGCTCCCTAAAGGTTTACTATACAAATAGTAGGAGTTTAAATAATATAGATGAGCTACGTTTACTTGCAAGTGCAGGTAATATAGATATTATTGCTATAACAGAGACCTGGTTCAATTTGAGAGATAGAGGAATGCCTTCTGAATGCAACATACAGGGTTATAAACTATTTCACAGTGATAGATTCAACACGAAGGGTGGTGGAGTGGCGATTTATGTCAGAGATGATTTAATCTGTTGTGTTAGACAAGATGTAAGATTAGAAACATCGGACACAAAATCTGTTTGGCTACAGTTCCTCGAAGGTCACGAAAAATTAATTTTGGGTGTAATTTATAGGCCCCTAAACCTTGATAGAAAGTGCAGTAATCTGCTATGGGACGAAATTCATAAGGCATCTAGATATGAAAATGTTGTGATAATGGGAGATTTTAACTTTAGACAAATTGACTGGAACAATGTGACAGGAAATCTTGAGTCTAGTGACTTTCTTGATACGGTTCAAGACTGCCTTTTAAAACAGTTTGTGACATAACAAACTAGAGGAAACAGTTTGACTTGGTTCTTGCCAAGAAAGAACTACTAGTTAATAATCTGGAGGTTAGTGATGAGCTAGGGGAAAGTGATAACAAATCACTTAGTTTCATTATATCATGGAATTACCCAGATAACTGCAATCAAGTCGCTGTCCCAGATTTTCGCATGGCCGACTTCATGGGTATGAGAAATTACCTGGGTGGGCTAAATTGGGGCGACTTTACTATGTGTCAGGTAGGTAGAGTTGGTTGCCAATATGACGTATTTCAGAGCATAGTGCTGGCTGCCCAGATGACTTTTGTTCCGAGTAGGGAAATTAGATCTAACAAAAATGATTCAAAATGGATAAACAATAGATTAAAACATCTCATTGATGAAAAAAGAGGATACCTGGAGGTTATTCCGGGGATCAACGCCCCCGCGGCCCCGTCCATGACCAGGCCTATCAAGCGTATCAAAAGAAAGTGCAGTTAAGAAATCATTATATTTAATTAAAGAGAGAGATAAAAATAATAAGAAAAGCAAAAAGGGATTATGGGGCTAAAATCGCATGGTATATAGAAGTAAGATTAGGGACAAGATAGGCCCACTTAAGAGTAAGGTCAGATGACTGACAGGAATAAGGAAATGTGTGAACTTTTCAATACCTACTTCCTCTCAGTTTTTACTCATGAAGATACTAGCGATACACCAGAAATAATAAATATGTAGAACAGGACGATAATAAACTATGCACGGTTAGGATAATTAGTGACATGGTCCTCAGACAAATAGAGAAATTAAAACCTGACAAATCCTCAGGCCCTGATGAACTGTTTGCAAGGGTTTGAGAGGAATGTAAAGAGGAACTTAGCATACCTTTGGCTAATCTTTTCAACATATCACTACAAACTGGCATAGTGCCAGACAAGACGAAAATGGCAAATGTAATACCTATTTACAAGGCAGTTGACAGGCCCTTAGTTTCGAACTATAGACCAATAAGCCTTCTATTGTTGGTAAAATTAAGGAATCAATAATTGCCGAAAGTCATAAATTGATTAATGAATCTCAGCACGGTTTTACAAAGGGGCGTTCCTGTTTTACTAATTTACTAACTTTCTTCACTAAGGTATTTGAGGAGGTAGATCATGGTAATGAATATGATATTGTGTATATGGACTTCAGTAATGCTTTCGATAAAGTTTCACATCAAAGACTATTGAAGAGACTTAAGGCACACGGAACAGGAGGAGAAATTTTTTCCTGGGTATTCCACAGGGTCAGTGTTGGGCCCCTTGTTGTTCATAATCTACATAAACTACATAGATGAGGGAATAAATAGCGACATAAGCAAATTTGCTGATGACACCAAAACAGGCCGTCCAATTCATTCTAAGGAGGACATTTGTGCACTCTAGGATGATTTGAATAGACTGATGCACTGGTTGGAGAAGTGACAGATGCAGTTTAATATAGACAAATGCAAAGTTCTAAATGTTGGACAGGCAAATAACCATGCCACATATAAACTAAATAATGAATATCTTAATATTACAGATTACGAAGAGGATTTAATAATTTTGGTTAGCAGTAATCTGAAACCAAGACAACAGTGAATAAGTGTTTGCAATAAAGTTAACAGAATCCTTGGCTTCATAGCAAGAAGTATAAAAGAAGTCCTCAGGTTGTTCAACTCTATATATCCTTGCTTAGGTCTCATTTAGATTATGCTGCTCAGTTCTGGTCACCGTATAAGAACATAAGAACATAAGAAAGGAGGAACACTGCAGGAGGCCTGCTGGCCCATACTAGGCAGGTCCTTTACAATTCATCCCACTAACAAAACATTTGCCCAACCCAATTTTCAATGCCACCCAAGAAATAAGCTCTGATGTGAAAGTCCCACTCAAATCCAACCCCTCCCACTCATATACTTATCCAACCTAGATTTGAAACTACCCAAAGTCCCAGCCTCAATAACCCAACTAGGTAGACTGTTCCACTCATCAACTACCCTATTTCCAAACCAATACTTTCCTATGTCCTTTCTAAATCTAAACTTATCTAATTTAAATCCATTACTGCGCGTTCTCTCTTGGAGAGACATCCTCAAGACCTTATTAATATCCCCTTTATTAATACCTATCTTCCACTTGTACACTTCGATCAGGTCTCCCCTCATTCTTCGTCTAACAAGTGAATGTAACTTAAGAGTCTTCAATCTTTCTTCATAAGGAAGATTTCTGATGCTATGTATTAATTTAGTCATCCTACGCTGAATGTTTTCTAACGAATTTATGTCCATTTTGTAATACGGAGACCAGAACTGAGCTGCATAATCTAGGTGAGGCCTTACTAATGATGTATAAAGCTGTAGTATGACCTCTGGACTTCTGTTGCTTACACTTCTTGATATAAATCCCAGTAATCTATTTGCCTTATTACGTACACTTAGGCACTGCTGTCTTGGTTTAAGGTTGCTGCTCACCATAACCCCCAAGTCCTTTTCGCAATCTGTATGGCTAAGTTCTACATTATTTAATTTATAAGTACTAGGGTTATGGGCACTCCCAAGCTTCAGAACCTTGCATTTATCTACACTGAAGTGCATCTGCCACTTTTCTGACCAAGAAAAGAGTTTGTTTAAATCCTCCTGAAGTTCCCTAACATCTACGTTTGAATCAATTATCCTACCTATCTTTGTGTCATCGGCGAATTTGCTCATATCACTAGTAATTCCCTCATCAAGATCATTGATATATATTATAAACAACAACGGGCCCAAGACTGATCCCTGTGGAACGCCACTTGTTACAGATCCCCACTCGGATTTAACCCCATTTATGGACACTCTCTGCTTCCTGTCAGTGAGCCATGACTCGATCCACGAGAGCACTTTTCCCCCAATGCCATGAGCTGCCACTTTCTTTAACAGTCTATGGTGCGGAACTCTATCAAAAGCCTTACTAAAATCTAAGTAAATAATATCAAATTCTTTATTGTGGTCAACAGCCTCAAAAGCTTTACTGAAGAAAGTTAATAAATTAGTTAGACAAGACCGGCCTCTTGTGAATCCATGCTGAGTATCATTAATCAAGCTATGCTTATCGAGATGGCTTCTTATAATCTCAGCTATAATTGACTCTAGTAATTTGCCTACAATTGAGGTCAGGCTTATTGGGCGGTAATTTGACGGTAACGACTTGTCCCCTGTTTTAAAAATAGGAGTTACATTAGCCATCTTCCACATATCAGACACTACACCTGTTTGAAGAGATAAATTAAAAATATTAGTTAATGGTTCACAGAGTTCCATTTTGCATTCCTTAAGAACCCTTGAAAAAACCTCATCAGGACCCGGCGACTTATTTTGCTTCAGTCTGTCTATCTGCCTCACAACCATCTCAGTAGTGACTGTGATGTTACATAATTTATCTTCTTCTAGCCCACTGTAAAAATTAATTACTGGAATATTGTTAGTGTCTTCCTGTGTAAAAACTGAGAGAAAATAATTATTTAAAATCATGCACATTTCATTCTCATTGTCAGTAAGGTGCCCATAGTTATTTTTAAGGGGACCTATCTTATCTCTAACTTTTGTTCTATAGACCTGGAAAAAACTTTTTGGGTTAGTTTTAGAATCCCTAGCAACTTTAATTTCATAGTCCCTTTTAGCTTTTCTTATCCCCTTTTTAATGTCCCTCTTAATGTCAATATACTGATTCATAAGATGACCCTCACCTCTTTTGATACGCCTATAAATTCCTTTCTTATGCCCTAGTAGATATTTGAGCCTATTATTCATCCATTTTGGGTCATTTCTATTTGATCTAATTTCTTTATATGGGATAAACGCTCTTTGAGCAGCATGTATAGTGTTCAGAAAACTGTCATATTGATAGCTCTCTTCGTTACCCCAGTCAACAGATGATAAGTGTTCTCTAAGCCCATCGTAATCTGCTAAGCGAAAATCTGGGACTGTTACTGAGTTATCGCTACTATCGTACTTCCATTCAATGCTAAATGTAATTGATTTGTGGTCGCTATCACCCAGTTCCTCTGAAATTTCTAAATTATTAACAAGGGATTCATTGTTTGCCATAACTAAGTCAAGCAGGTTATTTCCCCTTGTAGGTTCTGTCACAAACTGCTTCAAAAAACAATCCTGAAATACTTCTAAGAAGTCGTATGATTCTAAATTCCCAGTCAAGAAATTCCAATCAACATGACTAAAGTTAAAGTCTCCTAGAATTACTACATTATCGTGCCTTGTGGCCATAACAATTTCCTCCCATAGTATTACAGAATGGATATAAATGCTCTGGAAAACGTACAAAGGAGGATGATAAATCTGATCCCATGTATCAGAAATCTTCCCTATGAGGATAGACTGAGGGCCCTGAATCTGCACTCTCTAGAAAGGCGTAGAATTATGAGGGATATGATTGAGGTGCATAAATGGAAAAAAGGAATTAATAAAGGGGATGTAAATAGCGTGCTAAAAATATCTAACATAGACAGGACTCGCAGCATTGGTTTTAAATTGGAAAAATTCAGATTCAGGAAGGATATAGGAAAGCACTGGTTTGGTAATAGAGTTATGGATGACTGGAACAAACTCCCGAGTGCCGTCATAGAAGCTAAGACGTTGTGTTATTTTAAAAATGGGTTGGATACATACATGAGTGGGTGTGGGTGGGAGTGAGATGGAGCTAAGTGACGTGTCTAACCTCACTAGGTCAGTGAGGTCAGACGGTCAGTGAGCTTAAGCCGGTCGGGGAATTGGACCTGCCTCGCATGGGCCAGTAGACCTGTTGCAGTGCTCTTTCTCATGTTCTTGTGTGTGTGTGTGTGTGTGTGTGTGTGTGTGTGTGTGTGTGTGTGTGTGTGTGTGTGTGTGTGTGTGTGTGTGTGTGTGTGTGCCCCCACTTCTATGTATTCATACTGCTAATAAATACCGGTAGTAATACCAGTAATTCTAAAGCTTACCAATAGTAATTCTAACACTTATCAATTCTACTTATAAAATACAGAAAGTACCTAGGTTGTAAAATTTAGCTTGTCTCAGCTTCTACAAGTGTCTGACGTTATCCCTCGCTAAACCCCTATTTCACATTATCTATGCTATTTCTACTCTAATTCTGGTAATAGCTTGCAGGAGTGAGTGACCAGTATCTAACAGTGACGCAAGACCAGAATCCAGGACCCGACAACATGCAACCACAATAGGCGAGCAATACTTGCTCTGGCAGCGGTGCGGTGACAAGTTGCCAGATGCTGAGGACATAGTCGTCGTACATAGGCCTTCTATCATTATTTAGAAAATCCTTCACCCGTGATGTTTATAACCATATATGCTCATACATCCCGCGTTCCTCAAGTGATTTCACTTTTCACTTATGATATAATACGCTTCACATTCAGTGTTACACTTTATATGTATAATGGCATACAACTGTTGTGACATCACTGCTTCAGCAGGCCTACTGTCGTATATTTTATTTTTCCTTTCTCCTTTTGCTTATTAAATTTTTCACTCTCGCTGTATGGTGCCCCACATTTCACTTGTTAACCAATCTCTCAAATTCTTGAACACCCGCTTCCACATTCACTTTGATCTTTGTATATTTGAATCTGTGTGGCAACAGGTGCCTACTAGCCCCTAACGGTTTGACACTTTGAAATATTAATGATTTCAGGCTTCCTCTCGACTTTTTTTTAACTACTGACTTTAGTTATCACTCGTAGGATTGTTCACTGACGTTGTCACTACCACTGATTACTGCTAGCAGTTACTGCACGCCTTGAAAACACTAAGGTTCTCGGAGCCTTGTGCACCCACGTCTGCGCGCGCGCGCGCGTGCGTGTGTGTGTGTGTGTGTGTGTGTGTGTGTGTGTGTGTGTGTGTGTGTGTGTGTGTGTGTGTGTGTGTGTGTGTGTGTGTGTGTGTGTGTGTGTCTGTGTGTGTGTCTGTGCTTGTGTCTGTGTCTGTCCTCGAGAAGTGGGGGGGGAGGGATCACTTTACGTACTCTAAGCTACACAACTCGTTTGCAGTTTTTTTTAATTGTCTCGCTCTATTACTAATTAATTATATAGTTGCTGTTACTGTTATACTACTGGTGCACATAAGATATTTTTAAAAACGTCAATAGTACACTCAGTACTGCCCATGTAGTTGTAAATTAGTTACTGTTTGTTACGCTATGCTACTCCACTCTTCAGTAGGTTTTTAGAGTCATCTCAAACCTATTATTATATTACTGATGCACATGAGATCTTTTAAGGTTAGTCACTGTTTATGTTATGCTAGGCTGCTGCTCCTCCACCCTTCTGGAGTCTATACCTAGAGGGTATTCCGGGGATCAACGCTCCCGGTGGATCAGGGCCTGATTAACCGGGCTGATACTGCTTGCCGAACGTAGTCCAACGTACGAACCACGGCCCGGCTGATCCGGCACCGACTTCAGTATCTGTCTAGCTCCCTCTTGAAGGCAGCCAGGGATCTATTGGTAATTCCTCTTATGCATGGTGGGAGTTTCTTGAACAGTCTTGGGCCCTGGATACTTACTGTGTTTTCTCTTAGTGTACCAGTGGTGCCCCTACTTTTCATTGGGGGTATTTTGTACCGCCTGCCCAGGCTTTTGCTTTCGTAGGGAGTGACTTCTACGTGTAGATTAGGGACCATTCCTTCTAGGATTTTCCAATTGATTTTCCAGGCGAGAGAGATATTCTCTCGCCTGTGTTCCAGCGAGTACAAGCCAAGTACTTCCGAGCGTTCCCAGCAGTTAAGGTGTTTGATGGAACTTATATGTGCAGTAAAAGTTCTCTGTATATTCTCTAAATCTGCAATTTCACCTACTTTGAACGGAGATGTTAATGTACAGCATTATTTCAGCCTGGAGAGGACAAGTTATTTGAAAAGGATCATCACTGGATTGGCATCTCTTGTTTTGAACGTTCCCATTATCCATCCTATCATTTTCTTGGCAGTTGTGATCGTGGCACTGTTGTGATCCTTGAAAGTGAGATTCTCAGACATTACCACTCCCCTGTCCCTTACATGATTTTCTCGCTCTATTGCACGATTAGAGTTTATAGCATCCTCAGTTTTTCAGTTCTAATTATTCATATTATTTTCCATTGCCCATTGGAAAACTTGGTTTATATCTTCTTCCCTCAATACATGACAGTCTCATGTACGTTCTAGTGTGACACGATGCTGTGGATTACATCTCTGTCTATGTCTGATATGAGAATGAGGAACATGATGGGGGCGAGTACTATGCCTTGTGGAACAGAGCTTTTCACTATGGCAGCTTCCGATTTAACTCTATTTACCACTGCTCTTTGTGTTCAATTGGTTAGAAAGTTGAAGATCAATCTCCCCACTTTGTCAGTTATTCATTTAGCACGTATTTTGTACGCTTTTACACCATGATCGCAATTGCCAAAGGCTTTTGCAAAGTCTGTGTATATTATATCTGCATTCTGTTTTTCTTCCAGTGCATCCAAGACCATATCATAGTGATCCTGAAGTTGAAAGAGGCACGAGTGACCCGCTCTGACCCAATGTTGCCTTGGATTGTGCAGTTTTTGGGAATCCAAGTGGTTTGCAGTCATGCTTCTTAGTACTCTTTCAAAGATTTTTATGATGTGGGACGTTTGAACTGTTGGCCTATAGTTATTACCTAATGCTTTGCTGCCACCTTAATGGAATGGAGCTATATCCGTTGTTTTTAGTGACTGGAATTTCACCCATGTCTAAGCTCCTTCTCCATAGTATACTTAGGGCACGCGAAAGGTATTTCTTGTCATTCTTAATGAACACAGAGTTCCACGAATCTGGGCCTGCGGCTGTGTGCATGGGTATGTTGTCAATGGCCTTCTCAAAGTCTATTGAAGTTAGGGTAATGTCAGAAATTTGGCATACATTGATGGAGTTTTTAGGCTCATTAATGAAAAAATAATTTGGACTGTCGATCTTTAGAGTGATTAGTGGCTCATTAAACACAGAGTCGTACTGGGATTTCAGTATTTCACTTATTTCTTTGTTGTCATCTGTGTGAGTCCCATCTTGTTCGAACAAGGGCCCAATAGTAGATGTAGTTTTTGCCTTGTTTTTTTTGCATATGAAAAGAAATATTTCGAGTTTCTTTCATTTTCACTAATCGCTTTTAGTGCCTCATGTCTCTCCTGGATCCTGTATGAGTCCTTTAAACTTAAGTTCGATACTTTCCACTTCCCTGGTCAGCTCTTCCTTCCTTGTATCAAATAATCTATCGTTCTTAAGGAACTCGATGATTCTTCGTCGTCTTCTGTATTAAGCGTCTTTCTCCAGTTTACTTCTCCTCTTAGGGGAATATTCCTTGAACATACTTCAGCTGCCAGGAAGTTGCTTTCAAGAAACTGGATTGGATCCATGTTATTTATGATATCTTCGAAATATGTTTCATTGAAGACACGGTTCACCGGTTCCCAGTTGATGTTCTTGTTGCTGAAGTTGTATTTGGTGAAGACACCTTCACAGCTACGTGTATTTTGTTGATCAGGACCCCTGTGTATGTAAGTCTGACCTTTGATTACATTGTGATCGGAATTAGTAGTTTTTGGTATTGTGTTTCTTACCAGGTCTTCATTACTTGTGAAGATAAGGTCAAGTGTGTTTTCCAGTCATGTTGGCTCCACTATCTGCTGACTTAGGAAGTGTTTATCCCAGAGATATAGTAGCTCATGTGTGTGTGACATTTCATCTGCGCTGCCTCCCGGGATTGTTTCTGCTATAAACATTATTTGCTGCGTTCTTCCATTTTGTATGACTTAGGGTGAAATCGCTCGCTTTGTTCCTAATGGTATAATATCAATTATTATTATATTGCTTACTAGAGCTCATAAGATGCTTTAAAATTATCCATAGATACAATCATCATTGCCCATTTAGTTGAAAATTAACGTAGTTTTTTAGTTATCCTAATAACTTAATAAATATTCTGTCAGGACGACCCCTACTCATCCCCTGGCATTCTAAGGCTGGGCAAGACGCTATAAACAGACATCGACCAAATTGCTCTACATATAGATGAGTAGAATCTGGCGCTTACAGTCACAGTGTAGTTGAAATCCTCATGTTGTGTTCCAATAATAGCGATGACTCTCACTTATTTTATTTCCTCTTCTTATCGTTAATTCGTTCTGTCACTGACCCAGTCCTCTCAGTACCGTTTATTCACACTTTTTTTTCTACAGTTTTGTGGTCATAACTTTGACCTTTTCTACTAATTTTACTCGCATCTCGCCTCTGGCAACACCAGTTGCCAGAGACTGTCTTTCTACTTTATTTTAACATTCTTTCTTTTCCAAATCACTCGTCAACGATGGTCACAACATTGACCTGTGTGTGTGTGTGTGTGTGTGTGTGTGTGTGTGTGTGTGTGTGTGTGTGTTCACCTAATTGTACTCAATTGTGGTTGCAGGGGTCGAGACTCAGCTCCTGGCCCCGCCTCTTCACTGATCGCTACTAGGTCTTCTCTCTGCTTCCAGAGCTTTGTCATACCTCGTCTTAAAGCCATGAATGGTTGCTGCCTCCACTACATCACTTGTTAGGCTATTCCACTTCCTGACGACTCTGACTGAATAAATACTTCCTAACATCCCTCTGACTCGTCTGAGTCTTCAGCTTCCAATTGTGACCCCTTGTTTTTGTGTCCCCTCTCTGGAACAACCTGTCTCTGTCTACCTTATCTGTTCCACGCAGTATTTTGTTTGTCGTTATAATGTCACCCCAGACCCTCCTGTTCTCCAATGTCGCCAGTCCGATTTCCCTCAACCTTTCTTCGTAGGACATACCCCTGAACTCCGGAACTAGCCTTGTTGCAAACCTTTGCACTTTCTCTAATTTCTTGACGTGTTTGACCAGGCGTGGGTTCCAGACTGGTGCTGCATACTCCAGTATGGGCCTGATGTACACAGTGTACAGTGTCTTGAACGATTTCTTACTAAGGTATCGGAACGCTAATCTCAGGTTTGCCAGGTGCCTATATGCTGCAGCAGTTATCTGGTTGATGTGTGCCTCCGGAGACATGCTCGTTGTTATAATCACCCCAAGATCTTTCTCCTTGAGCGAGGTTTGCAGTCCTTGGCCACCTAGTCTGTGGTCTTCTTTACCCTTCTCTGATCTTCATGACTTTACATTTGGCAGGGTTGAATTCAAGAAGCCAGTTGCTGGACCACGTGTCCAGCCTGTCCAGGTCTCTTTGAAGTCCTGCCTGGTCTTCATCTGATTTAATTCTCCTCATTAACTTCACATCATCTGCGAACTGGGACACCTCGGAGTCTATCCCTTCCATCATGTCATTCACATATACCAGAAATAGCACTGGTCCTAGGACCGACCCCTGTGGGACCCCGCTCGTCACAGGTGCCCACTGTGATACCTCATCCCGTACCATGACTCGTTGTTGCCTCCCTGTCAGATATTCTCTGATCCATTGCAGTGCCCTTCCTATTATACGCGCCTGATCCTCTAGTTTCTGCACTAGTCGCTTGTGAGGAACTGTGTCGAAGGCCTTCTTGCAGTCCAAGAAAATGCAATCAACCCATCCCTTTCTCTCGTGTCGCACTTCTGTAACTTTGTCAAAGAACTCCAGAAGGTTTGTGACACAGGATTTGCCTTCCATGAATCCGTGCTGGTTATCGTTTATAATCTTGTTCCGTTCCAGGAGCTCCACCACTCTCCTCCTGATAATCTTCTCCATGACTTTGCATGCTATACACGTCAGTGACACTGGTCTGTAATTTAGTGCCTCTTTTCTGTCTCCTTTTTTAAAAATGGGAACTACATTTGCGGTCTTCCATACCTCAGGTAGTTGCCCAGTTTCAAGGGATGTGTTGAAGATTGTGGTGTGTGTGTGTGATTCCTTGTGCCAAGACTGCTTACTATGGCAGTGACCCTCACACAGCTTCCAGTAAAAACAACCACAAAAAAAAAGTAAAAATGTCAATTTTTTAACCTTATCACACTTTTCAGACTCTAGAAACCTTGCTATAGTCTTGTACGCATGTTCACCTGACTCTATCACTCTCAATGACTGCAGACAAGATTCTAAGACCGCTACTAGAGCGCTAAATGCTGAGAGCACTGTTTAGGGATAATGTCTTGTGCATGTGTGTGTGTGTGTTTGTATGTGTGTGTGCGCCCACACTCATATGCACGCACGGGTCGTCACAGCTCCCTGCCCAGCCTCTCTGCTACCTGCTGCAGGTTTCGCTCTCAGAATGGCTAAGTCATCCCTATCACACCAATACGTAAAGCTGCCTGGATTCTACCTCTTCAGTATCGATGCTTAGTTCGTTCTACTTCTTAACCACTCTCAGGCTAAAGTAATATTTCCTAATATCTCTCTGGATCATCTGTGCTATTACCTTCAGCTGTGAACTCGTGTACCTGAGACCCACCTATCAACAGACTTTTATTGTCCACCTTATCAATTTCTCCCAGCATTTTATACGCAGTAATTATGTCACCTCGAGTCCTTCTGTTTTCTGTTGTCATTAGGTTTAGCTCTTTGACCTTCTCATAGTTCATGGCCAACAGCTATGGGACTAGTCCAACTTTTCTTGTCACATTTGCCCATTCTTAAGCCTCCTCTTTGACTAACTTGGTGCCTTCTTGGTGTTAAAATAATTTCGATCTATTTCAGTGCTTTCATTGTAATTCCTGTTGCTCTTCTACCTTATGTGTCACTCTTGTGGGGTACTCTTCGAGCGCCTTTTCGCAATCCGTTAAAATACAGTAAACCCCCTCATCTATTTCCTGCCTAACTTTCGTTACTTTATCATAGAACTTTACCAGATTTTGTGAGGCACTATATACCATTTCGAAAACCATTCTGGATGTTGTTTATGAATTTGCTCCTTACCAGGTGTTCCACTACTCTTTTTCCTAACATTCTCGATAAACCTTCATACTATGCATATTAGGGACACTTGTTTGTCCCCTTTTTTTTCAACATTAGAACTACACACTGTTTTCTAGACCTCTGGCAGCTACCGTATTTCGATTGTTTTCTTGAACAGCCCTGCTAGTGAGTAGCTCCCTCAGTTCCTCACCCTCACGCAGAACCCACGAAGAGATTTTATCTGGCTCTGTTACCTTCAAGGTATCTAGTTACATCAGTATTTTCTTCACCTCACCTCATTTTATCTTTACTGTGTCCAATACGCTTTTGTGCGCTCTCTTGGACCCTCTGGCAGTGTTCCTGATTCCACTAAGAACACTTCCTTAAAACTTTTGTTCAACTTCTCACTGACTCCCTAATAATTTCTAATGTGTGTGTGTGTGTGTGTGTGTGTGTGTGAATAGCCATTTGTAAAGTCCTATTTGTAGGTACGGGAGCAGAGCTTTGCTAGTGGTGTCCCTTCTTCAACATTTTATTCATCGTATATTTATTTTTAGATTTCCAAGTGTTGCAACATTTAATATTTCCTCTCTTCTCTGTATCCACAATGGAGGACTATTAGCATCCAAGTTGCTGGCACGAAGGAATAATCTTTTATCTTTCCTGCCATTTTATGACCTAGTCTTTTCTTTTTCCTCCTCTCCGTCAACGTCCGCAGTTTAGGTTGCTCACCCTTTCATCATAACAAACATCTTTTAACTCTGGTAGCCATTTTACAGCTCTTGGAACTTTTTCTAACCTATCTATTTACAGACTGCAACCGCATCTTACTCCTGTTCCGGCCTAACAAATTTTATTAGCAGCCAATTTTTAGGATTCTATAACCCTTACATTTGTATGTTATTTCATTATTCGCAGTTCACATTGCGAGTTTCTCACTAGTTCATTTATATTTCCTACTATTGACATTTTTTTTAAATAACTCCTGGGTCCCTATGTCTAATACTTGCAATATTGTGTCAGCCTGCATTCTTCATATCGTTTTCTTATATTTAAACTACATGGTATTTATATACTTTAAATTCCATCATCAATCTCTCACTGTTTGCACATTTCATTAAGATAATTCATAAGAGATTCCCTGTGTGTGTGTGTGTGTGTGTGTGTGTGTGTGTGTGTAAATTTATGTATGTACTTATGCTTATCCTAAGTAGTAGGTTGGTAGACAGCAACCACCCAACCGTCCTGCTAAGTGAGTGTAAAGCAGAAACCTGTAATTGTTTTACATGATGGTAAGATAATTGTTGTCATTTTTCTGTCTCATGAACGTACAAAATTTCAGGAACGTCTTGTTACTTCTACTTACACTTGGGTCACACTGCACATGCATGTACACGCATATATATACACACCCATCTGAGTTTTCTTCTGTTTTCATACTGGTTCTTATTCTTATTTATTTCCTCTTATCTCCATGGGGAAGTGGAACACAATTCTTCCTCCGTAAGCCATGAGTGTTGTAAGAGGCGACTAAAATGCCGGCATCAAGGAGTTAGTAACACCTTCTCCTGTATACATTACTAAATTTGAAAAGAGAAACTTTAGTTTCTAAAAAGAGAAACCTTAGTTTCTAAAACGAGAAAATTAGTTTCTCTTTTTAGGTCACCTTCCTCGGTGGGATACGGCCGATGTCTGGGAAAAAACTTTCGCTTATATATATATATATATATATATATATATATATATATATATATATATATATATATATATATATATATATATATATATATATATATATATATATATGTGTGTGTGTGTGTGTGTGTGTTTGTATGTATGTAGGTAAGTGTATAGTAAAACTTTGCACATATATTACACTAATCTAAACACAAGAATTCAAAACATTTTTCATGAAAATCAAGATTTATGGAACGATGGGAACTACTCACGCCAACTATATATTACAAAGCCTCTTCACTGAGACTCTCAGCATACACAAGAGCCATGTGGGAGGCATAAGGGGTGTGGGTACCACGCAGGAGATAAGAGGAGCACTCTTCTCGGGCATTCTTTCTCGTCTCGTAAGCAAGATCCTGATAGCTCGTACGCGACGCAGCACACTCAGGGGGACTCCTCATCACCTCCTCCATGATTGCTGTTCTCGCTCTCTCTCTCTCTCTCTCTTTCTCTCTTTCTCGTTCTAGCTCTATATTTTGCACTACCTATGTTGCCTTCTCTCACACTTAAACATAATTGTTATCTAGTAATATCGTTGCCCTATTATACGTCAATACTAATAGTGTATATTGCTTCATATGAATTTATTGATGTGATGACTTAGATAATCCTCGTATTCATAAGTTTTTTAGAAATAATTATAGAGTAGGCGGGGTGCACTATATAACTAAAACTCCTGATGTTTTAACTTATTTATGTTGATGAACAGAAGTTTTGGCATGGCAATAGGGTCCTCCATTATTGCAGTATTGATTAATCTGATCATGGATTATATGGAGCAGAGAAGGTCACCGCTTAAATATCAACAGTGTAATACAGTTATGGTATGGGGATGACGATATCCTTAGAGACACTATACTACACAACGCATGGTACACCCCAGAGAGAAAAGAAAAAGTGTAAAGAATCACTGTGCTATGGGAATAGGTTTGCGCAATGTGTGTGTATGGGGGAGGGGAGGAGGAGGGAGACGACGCGTCTCCTCTTCCACATGAATATTTGTCAAAGCTTATTAATAACCCACATGAAGGCAGAAACTCAGGAAGTTGATTGATCTGCTTATTTCGACCCTCTTCTGTGATTCTCTTTACCATGTACACAAGTAAGAGAAGAACATGAAGTTACAGAAAACGTTGTACCTGTCACCCTGCGGAGAAGTAAGGAGTGTCAGGTGAGCGTGAAGGAACAGGTCAAGCAGTGAGTCTGAAGACTGGTCCTGTACAGAACCTTAAAATCTGGGAAGGAAGTTCCTTGTCACACACAAAAATTACCCCATTTATACATTTGTCTAACATCAAGTTATAGTGTTCCTATAAAAAGAACACACCAATTTTCTGAAAAATATTTTTTCTTTTAAAATTACGAACAATATTCTGGACTATAAAATTATCAAAATCTGAAATACGTTGTGCATCTTGCTTGATAAGAGATGATTCTACAATATTTCGCAGAGCAATGTTTTGTTCACTCATGTAAGATACAGTACATTGAGTAGATTGGACTAATGTCAAAGAATTACTTCCTGTAATTCTACAGTTCAAGGAAATATAGTCGAATCATCAAATATGATGCACTACGTATTTCAAATGCGTGTTCCAGAATGTATATACTTCACAGTTTTATAACCCAGAAAATTGTTCATAGTCTTAAGGTACAAATATTTTTCACAAAATGAAGAATGTGTTCTTTTTCAGGCGAATAATTTAACTTGATGTTGGAGTGTGCTAGGTTTATGCGGGACATGTTTGTGTGAGGTGGTATTACCTTCTCTAAGTGAGGTGTCACCTCAGGGTTTAACACTTAAAATGTGCTACTTTTGCCTCTTCTTCCTAAATCACCTCTAACATACAGATAAGAAAACAGATATATATATATAGGGAAAGAGTGGGGAGTGAGAGACACAAGGTTACGTGAAGAATGTCATACTGGGATGAGGCAGTGATAGGACGTAGTAGGATGCCAGGCTCGTATGTCTTACATAAACCATAAAAGAGTGCTGGTTGTGGCTGACCTGATAAAAGTTTTAGTATTGATTTTCATAGGATGTTACGGAATTTTTGAAGAGAACTTTGGGTGCTCTGAAGTAACAGTGATTCTGAAACTGGCTGGTATAGGTTGGCATCACTGGGGAGGATCATAACTTTATTTTTGTAGTTGACAGTTTTAGGTAAGAATCTCACCACCTCCATCCGCAGAGGTGGTAATGGTGACTTCTTCATGATATCATGATAATATTATATCATGAGATTTACTGGAAGTGGAAACTTAGTAATACATTCAACATCGAACAACTGGACGTTGATATAATAATATCTCAGCGAAAATAAATCTAAAAAAATAGGTCCTTTATTTTGTGTCCTCCATGAGTGTGATTCACAATGGAGATTTACTCTTAGTCAGTGGATATCAAGTTACTCAGTGGTACAAACCAGACTGTCCAGTTTTCCAGGTGCAGTATTAACCCCTTTGGATTTAGTGGATCCCCTTGAGGGCATTAAAATTAGCCTCATCCACATTAACTAAAATATAGAAAAGAAAATCATGTACCACATCGTATTAAAAGTTATTTTTCCTCATAAAAAAAGGCACCTTGAAGGAAGGTGTCTCAACGCCGGTGAAGGCTTTTTAATACAAGAAATTGTATTTATCATCTTCTTCTCTGAAACAAAC
>NC_091310.1:13062549-13075049 GCF_038502225.1 Cherax quadricarinatus
CATTAATGATACACAAACAATATAAATATCTTCAATAAATACTTCAGCGAGAGATAGAGAGAGAGAGAGAGGGAGAGAGGGAGTGAGAGAATTTTGAACTTAAAATGCTGTAAAAAGACATGATAACTTGTAATATTCACTGCAGTCAACTTCTGACAGAAAATTATTTAAGCATGTTTGTCCTGCCTGTCTCGTGCCTATTTCAGCGTTTAACATCATTTTGTTACATTTCAACATTTTGCAACCGCTTTCAAAGGTAGCAACACTCAACACTAATTGTATGAGAGGTGTCCTCTGCGTGGCTCTCGTGTTTGTGCCCATATATTTATATTTTATATTGTTATTATATTAAACATTCCATCCCCGCAAAAAGTCAGGGAGTGAATTTGCAATGAGAGACAGTCATGTTTAATCCAAACAAGGAGAGGAAAGCAACAGTTTCTTTTATCAAGAATCCTTCATCACCGTCGAGAACCTTCCTTCAAGGTATCAATTTCATGAACAAAAAATGTCTTATGATTCGATGTAGTGCATAAATGTATGTAATTTGAGTAATGTGAATGATATTAAGTTTACTACCATCATGCGGGCCCATTTAAATCCGTCAGGGTTATACAGCGCTTGGTAATAAAGTTTGGTAATAGAGTTGTGGATGAGTGGAACAAACTCCGAGTGATAAATAAGGCACATGTGCAACTCTTGGGTATCTTTATTGAGGAAAAGTTTCATCAATAAAGATACCCAAGAGTTGCACATGTCTTATTTATCAACCTGTGTCGGTTCTTTGAACATTGATCTACAAACGTCCGAGTACCGTCATAGAAGCTAAGACGTTCTGTAGGTTTAAAAATTGGTTGGATAAATACATGACGGATGCGGGTGGGTGTGAGTTGAACATAAGTGACGCGGGGGAGTGACGGAGGAGCACGCGGTGGAATGACTGAGGAGCACGTGGAGGAGTGACTGAGGAGCACGCAGGGCAGTGGCAGAGGATCACACGGAGGAGTGACTGAGGAGCACGCAGGGCAGTGGCAGAGGATCACACGGAGGAGTGACTGAGGAGCACGCGGGGAAGTAACTGAGGAGCACGCGGGGAAGTAACTGAGGAGTACGCGGTTGAGTGACTGATGATCACGCGGGGAGTGTCTGAGGAGCACGCGGTGCAGTGACTGAGGAGCACACGGTGGAGTGACTGAGGAGCACGCAGGGCAGTGGCAGAGGATCACACGGAGGAGTGACTGAGGAGCACGCGGGGAAGTAACTGAGGAGCACGCGGGGAAGTAACTGAGGAGCATGCGGTGGAGTGACTGAGGAGCAAGCGGTTGAGTGACTGATGATCACGCGGGGAGTGTCTGAGGAGCATGCGGGGAAGTAACTGAGGAGCACGCGGGGAAGTAACTGAGGAGCACGCGGTGGAGTGACTGAGGAGCACACGGTGGAGTGACTGAGGAGCACGCGGTGGAGTGACTGAGGAGCACGCGGTGGAGTGACTGAGGAGCACGCGGTGGAGTGACTGAGGAGCACGCGGTGGAGTGACTGAGGAGCACGCGGTGGAGTGACTGAGGAGCACGCGGTGGAGTGACTGAGGAGCACACGGTGGAGTGACTGAGGAGCACGCGGTGGAGTGACTGAGGAGCACGCAGTGGAGTGACTGAGGAGCACACGGTGGAGTGACTGAGGAGCACGCGGTGGAGTGACTGAGGAGCACGCAGTGGAGTGACTGAGGAGCACGCGGTGGAGTGACTGAGGAGCACGCGGTGGAGTGACTGAGGAGCACGCGGTGGAGTGACTGAGGAGCACGCGGTGGAGTGACTGAGGAGCACGCGGTGGAGTGACTGAGGAGCACACGGTGGAGTGACTGAGGAGCACGCGGTGGAGTGACTGAGGAGCACGCAGTGGAGTGACTGAGGAGCACGCGGTGGAGTGACTGAGGATCACGCGGCTGCTACTAGGATGAAGAGGAATAGAAACTCAAAGTGGCGTAAGATGAAAGACTACTTGTGAGCGTCAAAATTAAGGACAAGTAGTTAATTCAAGTTCATACACAAAGTATCTAGAAAAAGCCTAACAAATATTTCTCGTAAATTTTGTGATGCATCCCCCGTAAGTTCATGGTCTGCAGCTGCTCCTACTATAGGACGAAATTTGCCACTGTTGGAACTAACAGCATTAAATATTCGATCGAATCTGACTGTGGATGTACGCAGCACCATGAAGACCACAAAAATCAATGAGATCTTAATTTGGTCCGCAGAATGAACTTCCTTCTCAAGTGGATGTGAAACTACAATCACAAAAAATAGGTCTCAAAAATCATCTTGAGAAAATAAATCAAATACAGGACAAATTATGTAGCAACCAACAACACGTTTTGTCATTTATTTATTTTCCAAACATGGAAAGGATTAACACTAAATGAAACTAAGCAAGTTACAAAGCAAGAGAGTGCGGTGTAAGTTTCTGAGTTAATAAGTTAATTGGCCTTAACATAGGATTTAATTTAGCACCGGAGGCAGATGTAACAACTAGTCATTCAGAGATACTTAAATTCGATACTGACATAACACGATTTTCCTCTTTGTTTTAGGTAATGGGGGTTGTGTTAAAATTTATTAGCAAAATGAGTATATTCTCTTAAATATTGAATAGAAAGAGAATAAGAGAAGGTCTGCATAGATGAATTAAAAATTTTAGGAAGTACATCCCAAAACAAGACTGGATTTGTGCCTATATGATAATGTTATTAGAAGTAAAACCATGAAACACCCTATCAATCCTGCTAACGTTATTTATATAACTAAATTCATTGTACACAGTATTCGTTTAAACATTAAACACAGAGGACTGCACGATACACAACGTCTGTTCAAATAAACTTTCTTGATCCCTAAAGGACGATAATTTGTGAAAAAGTTCCACATTCTTGTATTATCTCTAGTCGAAACGACGCCAGAACATTCATGAATCCAGAATCTACAATATTGCAGGATGAGAACTAGCCAAGAGATGTAACATAACACACTCATAGTTCAGAAAATAATTTCTTTAATAGTGAACAATAGTAAGTTCACCAAATCCAAATAAATAGTGCAAACTAAACCTAATTAACCTTCCCTCCAAGCCTCGGAGACAAACACATAAATTAAGTAACGTTTTTCCGACAATTGGAGCAAATCTTGCCAGCAAAATCCCGAACTTTCCTGCCTAAGTTAGAGATTACCTTACTGATAACCATCCAAGCTTACTGTAATTATCCACATGCACTTCATTCGAAATTACCTCTATAATTATGTCGCTGAAAAATAAATCGGAAATAGAGCACATATACCACCACTAATATACGAGAAAGATTATCATTTGTTATTAACCAATTATTAATGATTTGTTCAATAAATAAATCGAAGTCAAAACAGCTGCCTAGGAGTTACCAAACTACAAAAATGGTGACACAAGAGGAGTCAGTAATTACAGACCAATTTCAAGATTGTCACTGCTGTCCAAAATCTTTGAAGAAAAATGTATAAATTTACGATTTCATAACCAAGTAAAATATTCTCCACTCATGTTAGTTATGCTTCAGACGAAGTGCCGATGATGCAGGTATAAGACGAAAAAATAATTGTAAATGAATACCCAATGGGGCTTCATCGACATAAAAAAAAAACTTCGACATATTAGACCGCAGTATTCTGCTACTCAAATTAGAACCTTGTGGTATATGAGGACATGCTCTTTTATGCATGAAATCTTACTTAAGCTCCACACATCAACAAGACTTTAATGATTGGTTTTCAGTAACCTGATGGATCACGAGGCTCCTCCTCTTCTATTCCTTATCTATATTGCTACCCAAGGATTTAAAATAATTTTTTTTTCTAGATGACAGTTTTCGTTGCTTCAAATGCCTATCCAGATGTACTCAACAAATTGTAAATGCCGAATTTACAAAAATATCTACCTGGATCATCAACACACTCACAAGATCCTCTACGTAATGTTTAGGAACAAAGCTAACAGCACACCTCTCGATAGGCAGGACGAGGGTAAATTCTTGGGAATGCACCTGGATAACAAACTAACATTAAAAACACTCATCCAGGGCTTTGTACAGAAAAAATTAAAAACAGCAGCATTCTCTGAAAAATACTTTACAATCTATCCCAAACATCTTACTCACTTAAAGAACAAAAAGTCACAATTCCATGATTGGAACAATACACAACTCGCACTTAGAAGAGAGGAGCTTACGACGACGTTTCGGTCCGATTTGGACCGTTTATTAAGTGACATTTTGCAAATGGTCCAAGTCGGACCGAAACGTTGTAAGTTGCTCTCTCCAATGTGCAGCTTATTTGTGTATCCTACTCACTTTGTACTCTCATGCACTCATACCTTATCAATGATATCTGTACGCAGGGATCAACAACAAATAATCACCATCAAACTGTTTCCTGTTACTCTATAAAACTATGCTCTCAGAATAATCATTCACTCAAGCTGGAGACACACAAGCTTAATAAAAATATTAAATTTATTAAACATATGAAATATTCACACTTTCCACCGTGCACACTATGTCTATCTGGAGAGGAGCAGCAGAACACCTAGATACTACAACAAATAGGTATCACTTTGACCTTTCACGTATACGTCCAACCTGTTCAAAATGTCTACGCAAATGAAATGTCCCAGAAACTGGGAACTCACTGCATGATAATGCCAAAAGTTCCCCGTCTCCCATCAACTTTACTTACATTATTATAAAATAACCAATTATATCAGACATAAATCAATACCCATTAACTGTAAATTGTCATGCTGTAATTTCACTACATCTATTTAATCACTCCATAAAACTGCAGTTCATGGAATCATTTTAAATATTTTTTATTTTTTTTGTCACTGGCCATTTGACATTGGCAACCTGTCTCAGACTGCTAATGTTTCCTGCCTCCCATTTTCATTCTTACGAAGAGCGTCCATCTGAACGAATCTTCCAAGATCTGTTACTCATTTCTGCAACATTGCAAGCTCCTGATGTGTTGAATGCAACAC
This sequence comes from Cherax quadricarinatus, assembly GCF_038502225.1. Taxonomy (NCBI): domain Eukaryota; kingdom Metazoa; phylum Arthropoda; class Malacostraca; order Decapoda; family Parastacidae; genus Cherax; species Cherax quadricarinatus. Next base: position 13,067,605 of record NC_091310.1, read on the forward strand.
GAAAGGCCTAGAGCTAACATTCATTTCCCCTTGAGCTTGTTTAGCATTATATATATATATATATATATATATATATATATATATATATATATATATATATATATATATATATATATATATATATAAACATTATTTTATTAACTTAACGGTCGTTTCCCACAAAGGCAGGTTGGCCCGATAAAATTCACTCCATCACTGTCTTGCCAGGGGCATGCTTACACTACAGTGGCAAAACTACAACATTAACACCCCTCCTTCAGAGTGCCGGCACTGTACTTCCCATCTCCAGGAATCAAGTCTGACTTGCCAGTTTCCCTGAATCCCTTCAATAATGTTACCTTGCTTACACTCCAACAGCACGTCAAGTCCTTAAAAGCATTCGCCTCCATTTGTTCATATCTAACACAAGCACGCTTGCTGGAAGTCCAAGCCCCTCACTCCAACCTTTCCTAGGCCGACCCCTACCTCGCCTTCCCTCCACTACAGATTTATACACTCTCAAAGACATTGTATTTCGCTCCACCCTCTCTACATGTCCATACCAACTCAATAACCCCTCCTTAGCCCTCGCGATAATAGTTTTGGTAATCTCGCACCTCGTCATAATCTCCAAACGCCACACATTTCCCTCAGATATGATATCTCCACTGCCTCCAGCCTTCTCCTTGTTGCAAGAATCACCACCCATGCCTCACACCCATACAAGACCATTGGTATAATAATACTCTCATACATTCCCATTATTACAGTCACGAATAACATTCTTTGTCTCCAAATTGTCCTCAGTGCACCACTCACCTTTTTCCCCTCAGTTCTGTGATTCACCTCATATTTCATAGATCCATCTGCTGACACTTCCTCTCCCAGATATCTGAATACATTCACCTCATCCATACTCTCTCCCTCCCATCTGATATCCAATCTTCCGTTACCTATTTTCTTGTTATCCTCATCACCTTACTCTTTCCTATATTCACTTTTAATTTTCTTCTTTTACGTACCCTACCAAACTCATCAGCCAACCTCTACAACTTCTTTTCGGAATCTCCCAAAAGCACAGTGCAATCAGCAAAGAGCAACTGTGACAACTCCCACTTTGTGTTAACTTCTTTATCTCTTAACAGCACACGCCTTGCCAACACCTGAGCAATCACTTCTCTTACAACACCATTTGTGACATCACAAATCCCTGTCTAAGGCCTACTTTTACTAGGCAATATTCTCCCTCTCGAGAGCGTACTCTAACCTGAACCTCACTAGCCTCGTAAAGACTCTTCACTGCTTTCAATAACCTACCTCCGTAATATATATATATATATATATATATATATATATATATATATATATATATATATATATATATATATATATATATATATATATATAATTTTTTATTTTTTTTTTATTAACACATTGGCCGATTCCCACCAAGGGAGGGTGGTCCGAAAAAGAAAAACTTTCACCATCATTCACTCCATCACTGTCTTGCCAGAAGGGTGCTTTACACTACAGTTTTTAAACTGCAACATTAACACCCCTCCTTCAGAGTGCAGGCACTGTACTTCCCATCTCCAGGACTCAAGTCCGGCCTGCCGGTTTTAATTGAATCCCTTCATAAATGTTACTTTGCTCACACTCCAACAGCACGTCAAGTATTAAAAACCATTTGTCTCCATTCACTCCTATCAAACACGCTCACGCATGCCTGCTGGAAGTCCAAGCACGCACAACATCCTTTACCCCCTCCCTCCAACCTTTCCTAGGCCGACCCCTACCCCGCCTTCCTTCCACTACAGACTGATACACTCTTGAAGTCATTCTGTATCGCTCCATTCTCTCTACATGTCCGAACCACCTCAACAACCCTTCCTCAGCCCTCTGGACAACAGTTTTGGTAATCCCGCACCTCCTCCTAACTTCCAAATTACGAATTCTCTGCATTATATTCACACCACACATTGCCCTCAGACATGACATCTCCACTGCCTCCAGCCTTCTCCTCGCTGCAACATTCATCACCCATGCTTCACACCCATATAAGAGCGTTGGTAAAACTATACTCTCATACATTCCCCTCTTTGCCTCCAAGGACAAAGTTCTTTGTCTCCACACACTCCTAAGTGCACCGCTCACTCTTTTCCCCTCATCAATTCTATGATTCACCTCAACTTTCATAGACACATCCGCTGACACGTCCACTTCCAAATATCTGAATACATTCACCTCCTCCATACTCTCTCCCTCCAATCTGATATCCAATCTTTCATCACCTAATCTTTTTGTTATCCTCATACCCTTACTCTTCCCTGTAATTACTTTTACTTTTCTTCTTTTGCATACCCTACCAAATTCATCCACCAACCTCTGCAACTTCTCTTCAGAATCTTCCAAGAGCACAGTGTCATCAGCAAAGAGTAACTGTGACAACTCCCACTTTGTGTGGGATTCTTTATCTTTTAACTCCACGCCTCTTGCCAAGACCCTCGCATTTACTTCTCTCACAACCCCATCTATAAATATATTAAACAACCACGGTGACATCACACATCCTTGTCTAAGGCCTACTTTTACTGGGAAATAATCTCCCTATTTCCTACATACTCTAACTTGAGCCTCACTATCCTCGTAAAAACTCTTCACTGCATTCAGTAACCTACCTCCTACACCATACACCTACAACGTCTGCTACATTGCCCCCCTATCCACCCTGTCATACGCCTTTTCCAAATCCATAAATTCCACAAAAACCTCTTTAGCCTTATCTAAATACTGTTCAATTATATGTTTCACTGCTAACACCTTGTCCACACACACCCTTTCCTAAAGTCTCCTTGTTCATCTGCTATCCTATTCTCTGTCTTACTCTTAATTCCTTCAATAATAACTCTACCATACACTTTACCAGGTATACTCAACAGACTTATCTCCCTATAATTTTTGCACTCTCTTTTGTCCCTTTTGCCTTTATACAAAGGAATTATGCATGCGTTCTGCCAATCCCTAGGTACCTTACCCTTTTCCATACATTTATTAAATAATTGCACCAACCATTCCAAAACTATATCCCCAAGTGCTTTTAACATTTCTGTCTTTATCCCATCAATCCCAGCTGCTTTACCCCCTTTAATTTTACCTACTGCCTCACGAACTTCCCCCACACTCACAACTGGCTCTTCCTCACTCCTACAAGATGTTATTCCTCCTTGCCCTATACACGAAATCACAGCTTCCCTATCTTCATCAACATTTAACAATTCCTCAAAATATTCCTTCCATCTTCCCGATACCTCTAACTCTCCATTTAATAACTCTCCTCTCCTATTTTTAATTGACAAATCCATTTGTTCTCTAGGCTTCCTTAACTTGTTAATCTCACTCCAAAACTTTTTCTTATTTTCAACAAAATTTGTTGATAACATCTGACCCACTCTCTCATTTGCTCTCTTTTTACATTGCTTCACCACTCTGTTAACCTCTCTCTTTTTCTCCATATACTCTTCCCTCTTTGCATCACTTCCACTTTGTAAAAACTTTTCATATGCTAACTTTTTCTCCCTTACTACTCTCTTTACATCATCATTCCACCAATCGCTCCTCTTCCCTCCCGCACCAACTTTCTTGTAACCACAAACTTCTTCTGAACACTCTAACACTACATTCTTAAACCTACCCCATACCTCTTCGACCCCATTGCCTATGCTCTCATTAGCCCATCTATCCTCCAATAGCTGTTTATATTTTACCCTAACTGCTTCCTCTTTTAGTTTATAAACCTTCACCTCTCTCTTCCCTGATGCTTCTATTCTACTTGTATCCCATCTACCTTTTACTCTCAATGTAGCTACAATTAAAAAGTGATCTGATATATCTGTGGCCCCTCTATAAACATGTGCATGCTGAAGTCTACTCAACAGTCTTTTATCTACCAATACATAATCCAACAAACTACTGTCATTTCGCCCTTCATCATATTTTGTATACTTATTTATTACCTGTAACTAAACCCCTTTCTATACAAAGTTCAATGAAAGGGCTCCCATTATTATTTACACCTGGCGCCCCAAACTTACCTACCACATCCTCTCTAAAAGTTTCTCCTACTTAAAATATTCAGGTCCCCTACAACAATTACTCTTTCACTTGGTTCAAAGGTTCCTATACATTCACTTAACATCTCCCAAAATCTGTCTCCTCTACATTCCTCTCTTCTCCATGTGCATACACGCTTATTATGACCCACTTTTCGCATCCAACCTTTACTTTAATCCACATAATCCTTGAATTTACACATTCATATTCTCTTTTCTCCTTCCATAACTGATCCTTCAACATTACTGCTACCCCTTCCTTGGCTCTAACTCTCTCAGATACTCCAGATTTAAACCCATTTGTTTCCCCCCACCGAAACTCCCCTATCCCCTTCAGCTTTGTTTCGCTTAGGGCCAGGACATCCAACTTCTTTTCATTCATAACATCAGCAATCATCTGTTTCTTGTCATCCGCACTACTTCCACGCACATTCAAGCATCCCAGTTTTATAAAGTTTTTCTTCTTCTCTTTTTTAGTAAATGTCTACAGGAGAAGGGGTTACTAGCCCATCGCTCCCGGCATTTTAGTCGCCTCATACGACACGCATGGCTTACGGAGGAAAGATTCTTTTCCACTTCCCCATGGACATTAGAAGAAATAAAGAAGAACAAGAGCTATTTAGAAAAAGGAGAAAAGCCTAGATGTATGTATATATCTGTGCATGTGCGTCTCTGTGAAGTGTGACCAAAGTTTAAGTAGGAGTAGCAAGATATCCCTGTTATCTAGCGTGTTTATGAGACAGAAAAATACACCAGCAATCCTACCATCATGCAAAGCAGTTACAAGTTTCTGTTTCACAGTCATCTCGCAGAACGGTAGTACTTCCCTGGGTGGTTGCTGTCTTCCAACCTACTATATATATATATATATATATATATATATATATATATATATATATATATATATATATATATATATATATATATATATATATATATATGTAAAACTTGAGGTTTTGGCTTAAATAGCAACGCTCGTCTTGCCGAATAAGGCAAACGAAAACTTGTGTATGCAATAATTTCGTAAAAATCGTTCTCAACCTTACGAGAAAAATATATTTCATTGTGTTCGTTTATTATTAAATTGTTGTACACTTATCTAAAATATATTAGATTAGGTTGAATTAAATTGCGCTTGTTATAATAAGGTTAGGTAAGTTTTCAAGTTTTTTTTGCTACAAAGTTATTAATTTTTGCGTTAACGTACTTGAAAAGCATGTATATTTGAACGTATAAGAGAAAATTTTACAAAGTGCTTAATTTTAAATGAGTTCTTGTTCGGTGACCAATTTTACATATTCTGCACAATATTATATATATATATATATATATATATATATATATATATATATATATATATATATATATATATATATATATATATATATATATATATATATACATATGCAATAAGATCACAGTAAACAGGTGATTTCAAAATATGCAAAACAACCACTCTGAAAGAATAGAGAAATTCCAAGCGCTTTCGTGACTACTCACATTATCAAGGAACTATGAAAGTGAAGCATCTAAGGAAGCTATATAAGGGGTCGGCCAGCACCTCACTATCAGATCCCACAACGGTTAAACACGTGACGCGCGGCGAGCCAACTTGGATAGGTCCTTTGCAAAACTCACCCCCAAGCTATTTATTTGTCCAGTGTATTATTAAATTCTACCCAAATTCTATTAATTATAAATGGATCTAATTTATATAAACCAAAGGAAATATTCATATTATTGTCAAAACTGCTTTTTATGAAACAAGATTCAATTATATTCCCGTCGACCATGGACTTGCTTGATACTACTTTCTCAACTTTTTGAAAATCAATTGGATGGTTAAAATCTCTTACATGAATAAATAGAGCATTGGAATCTTGTCCAGTTCTAATGCTATATTTATGTTGTTTTAATCTTAGTTCGAGATTTTTACCAGATTGACCGTAATAAACTTTATCGCAAATTTTACAAGGAATCTTATAGACACATCCATCAGCATTTTGGGGGGAATTCTTAATCAAAAGTTTTTTTACTGTATCAAGATTTTTGAATACAACTTTAATATTAAAAGTCTTAAGAAGAGAAGGCATATCAACCAAGTTTTCATGGTAAGGGAGAACCAACATATTTTTAGTTGAATAAGGCTGGTTGCCCTTTTTTGGGTTATAAAAAGTGTTCCTAGCAACTTTAAAAGATTTATCAATTACATTTCTTGGGTATTTTAAATCATTACCTATTTCATAAATTTTGGATATTTCCTCATCTATGAACTCAGGACTACAAATTCGTAAAGCTCTCAAAAACATTGATGAGAAAACAGACAGTTTGACTCTATCTTGATGCGAGGAATAATAGTGGACATAGGAACAGTTATTTGTAGGTTTTCTGTAAATTTTAAATTTGAATTCTTTATTACCCTTAATAATTAAAACATCTAGAAAAGGCAATGAGTTATTTTCTTCAAACTCAACAGTAAAGTTTATAGAATGGGCTAAGCTATTTAATTTTCCAAGAAAATGGTGTATATCTACATTTTTGGGCATAAGACACAAAATATCATCAACATATCTGAACCACTTAGCTCTATTAGGGAGGATTGTGTTAAGCAACCTTGTTTCAAAAAAATCCATGTATAGGTTACTAAGAACAGGTGAAAGAGGATTTCCCATTGCCATACCAATCTTCTGAGTGTAAAACTTATCATTAAATACAAATTTTGCATCAACAATGCAAAGTTTAATAAGTTTAATGATAGTAGGAACTGGCAATGGTAAATCATAGTTAACGAGTTCTTCAGATAAGAAACTTAATAAATCATCAACGGGAACTTTCGTAAACAAGGAAGTAACATCAAAACTAACCATGTTAAAATCATTTAAGTCAGTCAAGGAGCTTAATTTATCAACTAAGTCTATGTTGTTTTTAACATTAAAGTTAGAAATTTTGCCAACAATAGGGCTCCAAATATCAACAAGCCATTTGGATAATTTATATGAAACTGACCCTATGGAGCTAATAATTGGTCTGACTGGATTCCCTGGTTTGTGTGTTTTTATTAGTCCATACATGTAAGATAAAGATGGATTAGTTTTGATGTTACTTCCTTGTTTACGAAAGTTCCCGTTGATGATTTATTAAGTTTCTTATCTGAAGAACTCGTTAACTATGATTTACCATTGCCAGTTCCTACTATCATTAAACTTATTAAACTTTGCATTGTTGATGCAAAATTTGTATTTAATGATAAGTTTTACACTCAGAAGATTGGTATGGCAATGGGAAATCCTCTTTCACCTGTTCTTAGTAACCTATACATGGAATTTTTTGAAACAAGGTTGCTTAACACAATCCTCC
>NC_091310.1:13080049-13182549 GCF_038502225.1 Cherax quadricarinatus
TTTTGTCTTAGGTAACTACGAGATGTCTACTGGTCGTTGAATATAACAGATGAAAGTCAGAGACACACGATCAGTATGGAGATGTATTAAAACCCGAAAGCATAGAACATCTTGTGACTCTCGTGTGTGGTAACTGATATTATTCCACTCCATGTTTTTTTTTAACAATTATAATAAAAACTTAAATATGCACGTGCTCAGACCAACCTTGTGGGTCATCATCCTTGTTCCGTGAGGAACAAAGTGCTCGAATCTGCCGAGTTTAACATATTTCCTAAGATGCATAAATACGACATTGTCTTGAGGCATATTTTTACGAAAGTACTCAGCCTTACTCTAGAAGCTGGACACTGTGACCAACCTACACTTCCATTCAGACTAGGAGGTATTGATGTCAGCAAGGTATCACAGCTTGCACTACACACACACACACACATACACACACACACACACACACACGAGTAGGTGCGAAGAGCACCGTAGTCGTAGGTGCTCTTCGCACCTACTCCAAGGTTGAGGGACTGATTACCTCATCTTCTGTACATAGTTCTACTGTCTTCAAGTTATGTCCTAGAATTTGTATTGATAAAGCCACTGGATGGCGAAACGTCTACAATAAAGATACCCAGATGTTGCACCTGTGCCTTAATTTCATCTTGTCGGTATTATATACCATTCTTGCACAGCTCGTGAAAACATTTCGAAATTTAATAATTATCCTTGCAGATAATTTCCGAAGACGATTCACAATAAGACGGCAGAAAATGCTGAAAACTAGATTAAGAGGAGTGCAATCTGTTGCCTAATTCTCTGTTGCAGGGACAATACAAGAAGTGTTTTGTAGCAGGTGTTTCCTGGCTTGATGTACCAACACACTCGTGGTCTCAACTGAGGTGGCATTTACTCTGAGATCAGTACCTAAAGGTTTTCAAATCAGCCCACCACATGATCATACGACAGTCATGACTGCAAAAGCCTAATCGTAATTCCAGCAACAATCGCTAGAATTTTCTTGCCTAAACCTTAGGGAGCTTGGTGACTGCAGGTCCTGTTGTAACAGTCGATTACAGTCAGGCTTGCGTCGCTCGTGTTCATCCGGTGTTCTCGATGATGCTGGTCTTCTCAAACTGAACAAACTCCTCCATTTTGAATTCTTACCTTGACGTTCAGCCTAATCCTAAGCGCTGGGAGTGACTTTAGGCTTGACGACCACTTCTATTTTGTAATTGTACAAAGAGGTACAAGAGAATGATAAAGGCTATATATTGGTTCGGTGGAAGAAAATAGTTGTAGGAGTAATGTACAGGACGAAAGACATTTAGAAGGATTTATCCTATGACTGTATCAAATGATAGTTTCTGCGATGCATGTTCTGAGACCATGCGGCCTAACTTTTGGAAGTGTTATAACTATGAACGTTTTTGAACGATGTTGATGGAGGTGGCGATGAGTGACATTTCAAGGCAAATATGATTTCTTGTAAACCAGTTTTACATCTTTTGTATGACGAGGATGTCCCTTATTGTTTTTGTGTAAGGCACAAGCGTTACTAGTGTCATCTCTGTTGGAGGCATTGGACACTCGCCCTTCCCTTGGATTCCCAACAACTGAGCAATCTAGGGCATCGTGGGTTTAGAGCAGGTCTCTCCTGCTTCTCACAACTACTGGACCACCATTACAGGGTCTTGGATGCATTGCAGGACAAACAGAATGCAGATGTAACATTCACAGACTTTGCAAAAGCCTTTGATAAGTGAGATCATGGTGTAACAGCGCGCAGAATACGTGCAAAAAGAATAACTAGAAAAGTGATCAGATGGATATTCAACTTTTTAACTAATAGAATGCAAAGAGTAATGGAAAACAGATATAAGTGGAGGCTACCTCCCTCCTGTTCCTCATTTTCATATCAGACATAGACAGAGACGCAAACCTTAGCACAGTCTTTGAGACACAGCTATGGTTTGCATAGAATCTGAATATGTCAACAGCCATTGAGGATATGGTAACTCTCCAAGCGGATATAAATAAAGTTTTCCAATGGGCCACAGAAAACAATATGATGTTCAGTGAGGACAAATTTCAGTTACTCTGTTATAGAAAACTTGAAGAAATAATAGCAAGAACGGAATACAGTACCAGCTCTAGCCACACATCAGAGGGAAAAAGTAATGTGAAGGGCTTGAGAGTGCTAATATTGAATAAAAAATGCTCCATAGTTCCGGGATATTTATTGAAACCAGACGTGTCCGTCAGTGGCCAGGAAAAGAGAGAGGAGAGCGAGGTGTTTTGTGCAGTAGGGAAAGCACAGCAGATGGAGCAAGATGTATTGGTGTGAATATGTGAATGGGTGAGTTTTTATTAGTGTATACTATAGGTAATTTTGATTGCGTTTAAGTGCTCTCATTTTTACTTGTGAGGCCCTAGTGTGCAGAGACCTGTTTAAGTTTTGGGAGAGTACTCGTATGGTGTTTTTGCCTGTTGGTAAACAGACCAGCAGAGAGGAGGTGTCATTGAACCTCCCTCTTTACAATTGTTTATATATTTTGCTTTACTCACTAGAAGCAGTGTGATAGTGAGCTAATGTGAGTACTGGGTAAAGGTGAACTGGAGTGTGGTGATGTTGGCTTTAGTAGAGTAGATTATAGGTTGTATAATTTACTTTAACATTAATATATTATATATTTTTGTATAGGTGAGTTTTTGTGTCCTTCCTAATAATAATATTTACTAATTAACGTTCCATATTTAACGTGAAGGGCGCAAGCTGGCCCTAGAGTAGTCTCTTTTTCTATTTTAAATAATATACATGCCCCTAGACAGGCAGGTTATTTACCCTTTAGGAGCCAGGACTTTTTATTTACGTTACTTAGAAAAAAAAAAAACATAAGGATTACAACAGCATCACTATCACATCTGCGAGGAAAATCATAGGATGGATAATGAAAGTTTTGAAAACAAGTGATGCCATGCCAACGACGATCCTTTTTAAGTCATTTATTCTCACTAGGCTGGAATACTGCTGTAAACTAATAGCCCCATTCAGGGCAGGTGAAATAGTACAGAGAACCTTCACTACACTTATAAGTTCAGTCAAGCACCTTAATTACTAAGAACGTTTGGAGTGTCTTCTTTAGTGATCAGTGGAACGAAGGCTAGAGAAATACATCATAATCTACACCTGGAAAATCTTACAGCAACTGGTCCCAAATCTGCACACAGAAATCATTCCCTAAAAAAGCAAAAGAGTAAGCAGACGGCGCAACACACCCCCTAGTGAAAATCAGGGTGCCATGAGTACAATGTGAGACGATAAGCACCAGCACAAGCCTTACACAATGCTTTACAATGAGTCTAGCTCTGATTCTTTTTTCCTTTCTCTATAATTCTTTCCTCTCCCCCCATCTATTCTTCAACTACCCCCACTTTCCCTTCACCTCTAGTGGGTTCTTACCTGTGAGTCCCTTCTGTTCTGTTCTATGAGTAAACTAAAAGAAAATACAATAAGAATTCGGGGTTCATGACTGTTCAACAGCCCCTCACCATGCAAAATGGGAACTGCCAATAGAACTGGATAGATAACTAAAGTCAGTATCCGATCATTCGGCTGTGGTTCATACGTTAGAGTGCGTATGACCATCAGTAATAGCCTGGTTAATCAGATAATGATCCATAGGGAAGCCTTATCAAAGACTTGGCCGCGAGGGCGTTGACCCTGGGAACGTCCTGTTGGTAGCAAGTAGGCTGTCAGATGTGACGAGGCTACACGTACTACATGGACTCTTACCAGGTGTAAAATACAGGTCGCCACTGTTAACACTGCATCGACTGCTCACCTCACAAAAAAAATATTGAATCAATTCTCCCTCTGATGAAATAGGAGCCTAAACCAATCCATTTGAACAGAGCAACAAACTTTTCATGTGGTAAACTCTGACAGACTTGTCCAGTGAAATTTATGAACCCAAATAGGCCAGCAGGAAAAACAATGCTAGCAATATGTTTCTCATACAAAAACAATGAAGATATTTCAAGAACTGGAAAGATGCTAAGCTGATCTATTGGGAACCAGATCTCAGGTGACTCCGCTGTTATGTAGACTCGTTCATCGCCATCTCCAGTACAGTCGAATATCGCACAATAACCTGCCAATTATAATATTTATAGAACCTTAACTCATATGATCATAAAAACTGTTTCTCCTAGACTACTACTTGACACTGTCTTAAGATAGAACCATCTCCACTTCCAGCAGCCTGCACCTTTTCGGTAAGATTATTACTCTTCTTCCAGCTTTCATATACATTGCCTGTGTTCTCTCATTATCCGTATATAAATTGATTAAGATGCAGGACTGAAGTATTTCCAGTAAAAGTGTCCTAAATGTATGCATTAGTGTCCATTTTCCTTTTATAATAATTTATGCTAATGCAAGTGCTTAGAAGCAGCCGTGACTGTCATCACCAACTCTATACCATAGATGTCAGGCGCATATGAATACTGCCATTAGAATATGTCACTTTATACGAGAGAGCAGAGCACGAGGCCTAAAGGCCATCCATGGAAGATTTTGCAAACTCTACATGTAATATATTACCCCACTTCTGACCTATATTCAACCTTTTGTGCATGATCTAGCCTCTCTGTTAGGGCTGAAAATGTCACTCTTGACAAAACGTTTCTCTAGTAAATATCTTTGAGTGTATCGTGCATTTCTCCAGCTAACTGTTGATCCTCACTAGCAGTTATCACTAATTTAACAAGCATTTTCGTTAGCGAGAACCAAGTGAATGTAGAATCTTCCTTCTTCTATGATTTTGAGATTTCTACTTATGTTTAAAATTATATACATTGAGAGATTTATATCTTAGTGTATACATAATTTTTTTAGGGTATTTGGGCCTGTTAATGAGTCAAAATTATTTACTGGACATTCTTATAAGAATTTTCAAACTAAAGAAGTTCAGCCAATAATTTTCGTTTATAAATTCATCGATTTATCGCTAATTTTAGAATTGCTGGAATATTAAAAAAAAAAAAAAAATAAAAAACTGCTTCTGTTTTCAGGGTTGACCCACCATGACACACACTAAAAATTTGTTAAAAGAAATGTTGAAACCATTACAACATTTGCTGCACTACACATTTGTTGCTAAGATAATTCTGTTCATAAAAAAAATAGTTATATAACTAACTAGAATGAACTATACACTGAACTTCAGTTAACAAAATGCAACATTAAAACTAAGATCGTGCTTTCTGATTAAGCGTAAATGTTACGACAAAATTATTACATTTAATGTCTTGCAGTGTTCCTTGTTTATATAATTAAGTTACCATCTAGTTTTTCCTATGCCATTGTAAACATATATCTAAGACAATTATTAGTTATTCTGTCCTCCATCTTTCCTTAAATCTGAGTCAAAAAAGTTTCTCACTCTTCTTTATTTTTCTTTTATTTTATACTTATTTCTTCTCACCTACGCCTTTTTTCCCCTTTCCTCCTTGACTGCAGACATCGTTTAACCCGTCCTACCGAGACTTATAAATCTCTTCCCAGTATATTCCCAGGTGACGGACTATCACCAAAGATATGTCAGTCATTTCAAAAGACAGGGAGACGCTGTTTCCCTGAGGTCAGGGCACACCACCGCAAAATGATGCATTTATACATAAATGCATCATTTCCGCTTTGATGTGGTGCACTTTCGCCATCTTAATGTTTTCAAAGAGCACTCATAATAATTGATGGGTCGAGACTCAGTCAGACATGCTGCTGGCTATGATGCTGTCGTTCAAACTTCAGCCTAGCAGCTGACTGACTAAACCTGCGACTGCCAGTGCTTGCCTCGTTAAGATACGAATTGTTCAAAATAAATATTATCTTTTGAAAGAGTTAAACCCGTGGAAATCATGCAGATCCTCGGGAATGGGATGAAATTAGATTTGATCCGAGGAGAGGTGAGGGGTAGTTGCAGTTGTTCTAACCAAAAGATAATGTGTATAAATTTTTGTATTTAAAAAGTTTGTTAGGTATTACTCTGTATTCATGAGTCACATGTATTCGAAATTATTTTTAATCCTATTTTCTTTATAAATTCAAAATCTGTATGATACATTTTTACGAATTTTTAATAAATTACAATGCGTCATACAAATGTGTAAGTATTACGGAGTACTGTGTTAAAATATATATAAAATAACGCTCCATATATAATGTCATTTTCCGTGTAGTGTACTGAAAGCGGACGTGTATTATTCCCTGAAAGTGAACGCGTTTTATTCCTGTCAGTCAGGCAGTGACCAGGACAGGAACAGATGAGAGGTGTTTTTGTTTTAGCTCTGTACGTATAGGAACGCGTCTGGGTGAAGCAGTCATGGGTTGGTGTTAATTTGAGTAGGTAGTTTTGGTAAGTTTTTTAGTGTATATCATAAGTGTTTGTGTTTAAGTGCTCTCATGTCTATTTGTAAATCCCTAGTATGTAGGGGCCTGTGTTTTGGAGAGTATTTAACGTTTCCACTGTAGGCTAAGTAGCCTGCAGAAAGGGTAGGGGGTGTCCTCGAGCATCCCTGTTCATAAATGTTCATTTATTTTGTTTAACTCATTAGTAGCAGTGTGCTAGTGAGCTAATGTGAACTGGTGTGTGGTGTTTTTTTGTAGTAGTTATAAGTTGTATATAAGTTGCTGGTAATTGTTTATCATATTTAAGGAAAATAGGATGCAATAAAAGCTGGAGCATCGTCAAACAATTTATGAAGACAAATGGCCAAAAAGAAGTTAGTTTGAGGCTTCTAGATATGTTATGTTGACCACTTGCCCTTTAAGCACTTCATTAATTTATTGGTATGGGAAATAAAGTAAGCAAATTGGTCAATTAGCAAGAACTCGTTTAAAATTAAGTCCTTTCTAAAATTTTCTTATTCGTTTAAAGATATGTTTCTCATTTATGTTAATGTAAAAATTAATTTACACACACACACACACACACACACATATATATATCAATTGTTTCGTGATTTCCTTGCTATATAGACTGCTTGTTGAGGCGGGTATTCAAGCAGGAGGAGGCTGAAATTAATCCTCTAGATACCATTGCCACGAGTGTCCTCGGTCCAAGGTAAAAAAAAACGGCTCCGTGCTGTGCTTGATTCCTTGTAGGATCGGTGTATATATATATATATATATATATATATATATATATATATATATATATATATATATATATATATATATATATATTGTAACCATGAACCAGTGGTACTGATCAATAACAACACTGCGACTGGCCAAGGATTCGAACCCATGTTGTTTTAGCCCGCCTCATGTTGAGCGAAAACCACATGTCGCTCTAACCCACAGGACCACCAAATCGTACAAGAATGACACACCCAGCAGAGCTGTGTGTTTTACCGTCATCCGAGAACATACGGTGGTGTGGTGCCTTTGAGCTAATTTCATTCTACTCCCCGTTTGGTGTACTAGCCTCATTAGCAGCATATATATATTATTTAACCACGAATGAGTGGTATTGAGCAATAACAACACTGCCACTAGCCAAGGATTCGAACCCATGTTGTTTTGCCCAACCCTATGGTGAGAAAAACCATGACACTAACCCATAGGACCACCAAATCCTACAAGAGCGTCATGTGGTTTTCGCTCAGGGCACACGTACTCCATGCTCCAATTGTCTCCATCCCTACTGGGATGAAATTATAGCAAGGGGTGAGGCCTTCATATTTGCGGGTCTTCTGGGTTTCCTGTAGCTGGCAGCTCCACCCACTTCAGCTTCGGAGTATGGCAAGTAGGTATCTGGTAATGTGGCGGCACAGGTGCAGTCCCAGGCAATCTGTTTCCCATCCCTCCAGGGTAGCATAGTGGCTCGTCAGGACGCTTTTGACTTTGTCAGTTCTCTGTACTAGGGGTTCCCGTCGAGCTGGGCAACTGACTGTGGAGAGGCTTCTCTATATGATGTCGTTGACCTCCTCAGGCCTAGCATACTTCCCTTCTGATGTGACACACGAGACCATGAAGTCCGAATTGATGAACCGTCGCCGAGTATGGCGGCTCTCTCTCTCTTTATATATATATATATATATATATATATATATATATATATATATATATATATATATATATATATATATATATATATATATATATATATATATATATATATATATATATAAAGTAGATCCAAGGATACGGCAAATCTTCCTACAATGCATTTTCCCACCTCCATGACTCCAAGTCCGGTAAACCGATTTCTTTGAATCCCTTCAACAGCACATGAAGCCTAACAAAAAAAACTCAAACGTCTCCACTCCTTTAACACACACACACACACACACACAACCTTGTTGGATGCTGAAGCTACTTGCAATTTTAACTTTCTTTACCGCGTTTTCCAACTCCTATGATGGCCTTTACTTCTCTTTCCGTCCATCCCTGCTATATACATCCTTTTAGTCATCCTCTCCTACTTAGTCTTTTTCAAAGGCCCAAATTACCTTAACCCATACTCAGGTTGTTGAATTATACCTTTGGTAACTCCACTCCGTCTTCCGTGACTGGAATTCTCTCCTCTCACAGAAGACATCTCCACTACCTTTCCTCTCACTGCTATTCTCTATTTCATATCCCATTTTTTCCTCAATAGATCGTCTACAGTCTTTTTTTTCACATAACCCTCATCACACAACTTTCGTTTTTCCCTTCATCTGGTCTGTGGTTCGCTTCTTATTTCATAGCCTCTATTGAAAATTAAATAGGTCTGCATCACCCAGCCTCTGACTTTCAGCTTTAATGTCTCTTCCTTGGCCAGAAGCTCCGTAAACAGGTGAATAAAAATGAAGTGTGATTAATCACTTACTAAATTATTAGTTTTGGAAAATGGCACCAGACGCAAATTTCTTCTTTCATAGAACCTACCATTCTTACTAAAATAATTCCTATAAGAATTCTATTTTCCATATTATTTGCCTGCTCATGTAACCTTAAAGGTTGTCTAAAACACAATGATCTTGAAGACTGCAAGGAACATGCTCATTACCATAAGGAATGCGTTATTTCCTAAAATAAACATTAAAGACATTTCTTAGAGTATGTAAACTCTCGGTGCGTGTATCCGTGTGAATCGTTCAGCGCTCTAAGCATTAAAATATATTACGAATAAGCTAAAATTTCTAAGGTAAAAGCTATTTAACTTTCTAGGCATTAAAACCGGTTTGAAAATTGTAATATTTAATGGTTTGTCCATTAAATACTACAATTTTGTTTAAAATGGGTGGTAGGGAATACTGGACAATATTACCGAGGTCCTAGAAATGACTGCCTGTTGACGTAGATTTATTAATTACACGGTATTTTTTTTTATTTAATCTTTTATTGTTTAGTTTTGACGCATGCCGGATGACAAGGGATCGATTTCATAAGTATTCTTGACAATCAGTTACACATGTATATGATGATAATATTATACTTAACAATTAATAATAATAATAATAATAATAATAATAATAGAGTGAACTGAGGAATTAAGTCTACAAACGCAGCTCATTTCAAAATGCATAATACGAGGTTCGGGTCAGGACTAGGCTGACAGGAAGAGGGAGAAGTTGGGGGATGGTTAGGGATGGGAGCTGCATCTCGGAAACTGTCATAATTACTTTCAAAATGGGGAAAATTAACCAGAATAAAATACCAGTAAAATTCTAGCATTTACAGGAATTTTGCAAAATACCAGTAAAACTTCAGCATTTACAAGAATTTTGCAACCAGTAAAACTTCAAAGAGCACAACATAGCGGAGGGGAGCTGGAATTAGGGAAAAGAGAATAGTTGTAAGAGGCAGATGGTTACTGAAGTCAGGGAACATAAGTGTAAAGCATAACAACTCAACTGATATAGAGGAAACTCAAAGCTTACGTATTATATCAGTTTAAGTCAAGTAACCGGAGTGTGTCCATCAGTTTCAGATTTTACAAATCATTTTAAAGTATAAGTTTATTGAATTAGAATCAAATGAAATGAGTTACGAGCAGGATATTAGACAAATGCTAATGACTAATTGTGTCTGCTTAACGTGTCCGAAGAAAAAGACAGAACTTTGAAAGTCAATATTTGAAGCAAAGAAGAAAATCAGAACACAGGGAGAAAGTATTGAAAGTTAAAACACATGTGCAACATCTGGATATCTTTACTGTAGATGTTTCGCCATCTAGTGGCTTTATCAATACAGATTCTAGGACATAATTAGAAGACAGTAGAACTATATACAAAAGATGAGGTAATCAGTCCCTCAGCCTTGAGTTGGTGTTCAGAGCATTGTGGTGGTGGAGAATCTGGAGCAAAAGCAAGAAGACTGGCGGTTATATAGGCGTCAGTGGATAGGGACGTGTAGCAGACGAGGGCATAGTCACTGGTAGGCGGGATTCCCCAGTGGAAGTAGGTCCTAATTATGTCCTAGAATTTGTATTGATAAAGCAACTGGATGACGAAACGTCTACAATAAAGATATCCAGATGTTGCACATGTGTCTTAACTTTTATATTGTCAGTATTTTATACCTTGCACAACTTGTCAGACACTGCAACATCATGGAATCTTGGTTCACAGGACATCTACAAGACCTTCACGGCTACTTCAACTAACCCATCCCTTTGGGTAGGACCTACTTCCACTGGGGAATCCCGCCCACCAATGACTATGCCCTTGTGTGCTACACGTCCTTATCTACTGACGCCTATAACCGCCAGTCTCCTTGCCTTTCCTCCAGATTCTCCACCACCACGATGCTATCTACAATAAAGATATCCGGATGTTGCACATGTGTCTTTCATATTGTCGGTATTTTATACCTTTCTTGCACAGGGAGAAAGTATTGTTCACAAATAACCCTCACATAGGAGAGAAACGCTCATGACGTATCGGTCCGACTTGGACTATGTACAAGACATACGTAATCATAAGCTTTTCTCTCCTACGTCGGGATTATCTATTGTTCCAGTCACGGTACTGTGCTTTTTTGTTCTGCAGAAAGGATTGTTACCAGACCTCAGCAAACAGGAAAGTTTCAAGGAGTAGACCTCACTATTTACTACATAGTAGTCTCAGTTAACCATGAGGAAGAACCACTGTACCTGACACTCGCATGCTTTCTTGCTTTCCATAGAAATCGGAAGAGATGTATCTGAAAGTCACGTAATAAGTATTCAGTAGAGCTTTGAAATATAAGAAATAAAGTGGGAAATTACTACCCTCGAATGATTACTAACTCGAATATTGACCGAGCCGTCATTCACCTGTGAAAAATGAAAGCTTTAAATGTCTTAAGTTAAAACCCAAATGGAGAGAGAGGAGACGAGAGAGAGAGACAGAGAGGCTAATTGATGGTTACCCTTTGTTCACAGCATTTGTTTACCAAACCTGTACTTTCATCAAAAATATCCAGGACCTTCTGAGGGACATTCCACTCCAGTGGTGGTGACGTGTACTTAGCTCAGTGGTGACGTGTACTTAGCTCTGTGAAGACCTGTTTGTGTGCTCTTGAGTGGTGACCTGTACTTAACTCTGTGAAGAAGTGTCTTGTTTGCTCCCGTTGACTGAACCAAGATGCCCTCCATCGAGCAACTTTACCAGCAACTTAAGGAAGAATTGAGGGCAGCGAGGATGGAGATACGGCGATTGACCGAGGAAAACAAGAGGATTCGTAGTAGTCCTCCTGTTTCGAGTCCTCAGGTCAAGAAGGGATCGTGGTCAGTGGCTGGACAGCAGGGGACGACGAAGTTGACGATCAAGAAGACGAATGGAAAGCCAGAAACGATGAAGAAGAAAGAGACTGCTGTGGAAACTCCCGTGGAAACCTCCAACGCATTCTCGGTGCTACCCGACGAATGTGAGTCTACTACTGGGATCGTCACGACGAACGACAACAAGGAAGGTAAGAATATTGTTGTTGTTGGGGATAGCCAGGTTAGATACATGGATAGGGCATTCTGCTTGAAGGACAGGAGTAGGAGACAAAGGGTATGCTTTCCTGGGGCTGGGATGGAGGACATTGTTAGCCGGCTTGACAACATCATGAACGGTAATGGGATCAATCCTATTATTTGCCTCTGTGCTGGAGGCAATGATGTAGGCAAGCGTAGAAGTGAGGATTTAGTTAGAAAGTTCAGGACAGCTATAGACATGATTAGGAAGAAGGGGGGGCGCCCTGTTATATGTGGCATTTTGCCAAGAAGAGGTGTTAGTAATGAATGGTTGTCCAGAGCAATTGGTATTAATTGTTGGCTGGATAAATACTGTAAGGATAATGCAGTACCATTCATTGACAACTGGGACAACTTCTATGGCCGAAATGACATGTATGCCAGGGATGGGGTTCACTTATCCAGGGCAGGTGTGGGTTTTCTTGCTAACTCAGTTGAGGGGGTTGTTAGGACTTTAAACTAGGATTAGTTAGAGGTATGGGTTTAGAAATGATTAATAATGAGTATGGATATATTGACTTATGCTCTGATATTAAGAATCTTAATAGTAACTGTCATGGAGTAACTCTGGGTAATGATAATTTCAGAAATTGTGTAAAAACAAAGATGAATAGGAAAAATGTGCAGAAGAAAAAACATATGATGGTATTTTATGCTAACAGTCGAAGTGCAAGAAATAAAATTAATGAACTACGTTTGGTAGCATGTGCTGGGAACTTTGATATCATTGCATTAACTGAAACGTGGTATGATTTAAAGAGTCGGGATATGACTGCTGAGTGTAATATTCAGGGATTTAAGTTATTCAATGTGGATAGATGTAATGGGAAGGGGGGAGGAGTTGCATTGTATGTTCGAGAAAATATTAATTGTTGCATAAAAACAGGTATAAAAATAGATGGAGCAGTAACAGAGTCTGTTTGGGTAGAGTTCGTGGAGGGTCAAGAAAAACTAATTCTAGGTGTAATATACCGACCTCCAGGCTTGGATCACGATAGAGGGAGACTTCTTTGGGACGAAATTGTTAGGGCTTCTGGACACAGTAACGTAGTCATAGTAGGGGACTTTAACTTTAGCCAAATTGACTGGAATTCTTTGACAGGTAATCTAGAGTCCAGTGACTTCATGGAAACAGTTCAGGACTGTTTTCTGAAACAGAGTGTAACTGAACCTACCAGGGGTAACAATTTGCTAGACCTAGTCTTGTCAAATAAGGAAACACTCGTGAATAATCTGGAGATCACTGAAGAGCTTGGCGCAAGTGATCACAAATCCATCACCTTTAGCATTAATTGGGAATGCAAGAATAATGATAATACAGTAAAAATCCCCGATTTTCGTTCTGCCGATTATAATGGACTTAGGGAACATCTGTCTAATCTTGATTGGGGTTATCTAGCTAATGATTTTATTGACGATAATCATACTTATGAATATGAAGGGATCTGCTTTTATGATTGTTTTCTTAATAATGTACACAGTGCCCAGAGTATATACATTCCCCAGAGAGAAATTAGGTCTAATAATAACGATCCCAAATGGGTTAACAGGAGGCTAAAGCATCTATTAGGGGAGAAAAGGGGAATTTATAGGCGCATCAGAAGAGGAGAGGTTAACCTTACTGACCAATATGTTCAGCTTAAAAGAGAAGTAAAAAAGGCGATTAGAAAGGCTAAACGTGACTATGAAATTAGAGTCGCTAATGAATCAAAGACTAATCCAAAGGGGTTCTTTCAAGTGTATAGGACGAAGGTGAAGGAAAAAGTAGAACATCTGAAATCTGGGAATGGACAGCTGACGGATAATGAACTGGAAATGTGTTCCTTATTTAATGACTATTTTTTGTCAGTTTTTACACAGGAAGATGTAAATGAGATTCCAGTAATTAACAATTATTTAGTTCCTGATGAATTTAAGTTAACTAATATTACTGTCACGAGGGACATGGTTATTAAACAGATAGACAAACTGAAACAAAATAAGTCCCCGGGACCCGATGAGTTGTTTTCAAGGGTACTTAAGGAATGCAAGATGGAGCTTAGTCAGCCATTAACGAGTGTATTCAATGCGTCCATCCTTACCAGTGTTGTGCCAGAGATGTGGAAGATGGCTAATGTGGTTCCTATATTCAAATCAGGGGATAAGTCCACGCTTTCAAATTACCGTCCAATAAGCCTGACATCTATAGTGGGCAAGTTATTAGAATCAATTATAGCTGACATTATCAGAAGTCACCTTGAAGAGCATAACTTGATAAATGAATCTCAGCATGGATTCACGAGAGGTCGTTCCTGCCTGACAAACTTACTGACGTTCTTCAATAGAACATTTGAGGCAGTTGACAGTGATAAGGAATATGATATTGTTTATTTGGATTTTAGTAAAGCCTTCGACAAAGTACCTCACAAGAGACTCTTAAGAAAAGTGGCAGCTCATGGTATAGGAGGTAAAGTTCTAGCATGGATTGAGGCATGGCTTACCAATAGAAAGCAGAGAGTTACCATTAATGGAGTGAAATCTGAATGGGGATTAGTCACTAGTGGCGTTCCACAAGGATCAGTTTTAGGCCCTCTCTTGTTTATAATTTACATTAATGACCATGATGAAGGGATTACTAGTGACATGAGTAAGTTTGCTGATGATACAAAGATAGGCCGTATAATTCACTCTGAGGAGGATATCAATGAACTCCAGGACGATTTGAACAAATTAATGTCTTGGTCTGAGAAATGGCAGATGAAGTTTAATGTGGATAAGTGTAAGGTACTTGCCCTTGGTAATGAAAATAACCCTCGAAGCTATAATCTAGGTGAAGTAGAGCTTGGTCATACAGAATGTGAAAAAGACTTGGGAGTCATGGTAAGCAGAAATCTAAAGCCAAGACAGCAGTGCCTCAGTGTGCGCAACAAGGCCAACAGATTACTTGGATTTATCTCAAGAAGTATAAGTAACAGAAGTCCAAAAGTTATTTTACAGCTCTATACATGACTAGTGAGGCCTCATTTAGATTATGCTGCTCAGTTTTGGTCCCCTTACTACAGGATGGACATAGACTCATTAGAGAACATACAGAGAAGAATGACTAAAATGATTTACTGTGTAAGGAACCTCCCGTATGAAGATAGACTTAAAGCCTTAAATCTCCACTCTCTGGAGAGGCGTAGAATGAGGGGAGATATCATTGAAGTGTATAAGTGGATGACGGGCATAAACAAGGGAGACATTATGTAAAGTAAAAGGACACAAGTGCAACTAATGTGACATTTATTGTGGCAACGTTTCGCTCTCCAGGAGCTTTATCAAGCCATTACAAACAATACATGGACACAGAGGGTATATAAAGGCTCAGAGTGAGGTGAATACTAGTGAGGTACCATTCCGATGTTCACTAGTGGTAGTAGTAGTAGTAGTAGTGGTAGTGACAAAAGCAATTAATTCGTATTGTTTGTAATGGCTTGATAAAGCTCCTGGAGAGCGAAACGTTGCCACAATAAATGTCACATTAGTTGCACTTGTGTCCTTTTACTTTACATATTGTCGGTAATTCTACCAATTTTATTACAAGGGAGACATTAATAAAGTACTGAGGGTGTCGAACCAGGTAAGAACCAGGAATAATGGATTTAAGTTGGATAAATTTAGATTTAGAAAGGACATAGGTAAGTACTGGTTTTCTAACAGAGTTGTAGATGCGTGGAACAGTCTTCCCAGTGGGGTGATAGAGGTTAGGACCTTGGGTAGCTTTAAGAAGAGACTGGACAAATATATGAGTGGGAGGGGCTGGGTTTGATTGGTGTCAAGGGGTACGGGAGTTATTTCTTGAGTAGCTTTAGGTAGATGTCGTTTTGATAAGGACCTGCCTCGTATGGGCCAGTAGGCCTTCTGCAGTGTTCCTACATTCTTATGTTCTTATGTTCTTATGTTAACCATGAGGAAGAACCACTGTACCTGAAACTCGCATGCTTTCTTGCTTTCCATAGAAATCGGAAGAGATGTATCTGAAAGTCACGTAATAAGTATTCAGTAGAGCTTTGAAATATAAGAAATAAAGTGCGAAATTACTACCCTCGAATGATTACTAACTCGAATATTGACCGAGCCGTCATTCACCTGTGAAAAATGAAAGCTTTAAATGTCTTAAGTTAAAACCCAAATGGAGAGAGAGGAGACGAGAGAGAGAGAGACAGAGAGGCTAATTGATGGTTACCCTTTGTTCACAGCATTTGTTTACCAAACCTGTACTTTCATCAAAAATATCCAGGACCTTCTGAGGGACATTCCACTCCTGTTGCAAGCAGTTAATTAAGCATTCAACCTTCTTTGGCTCGATCTGGCGGCAGATCAAAAGGCATCATTGTACTCAATAGATAAAGCAATGTTTACACAGCCAGTAAAAGGAAAATACATAGGTGAAAACTTGAGCTTTCAAAATCTAACTTTTACTTATTCATTGTTATTGCCAGTGTTCTTTATCCACGGGACCAAACAGTTGTTTGGTCCCGTGGATAAAGGAGTCATGAGTTTTCGCCTAACATGAGGCAGACCAAAGCAGCATGGGTTCGAGTCCTTGGTTAGTCGCAGTGTTGTAATTGATTAATACCACTTGTTTATGGGCACAATAATATATATATATATATATATATATATATATATATATATATATATATATATATATATATATATATATATATATATATATATATATATATATATATATATGAAGCAAATATCGCAAACCAAGCGATAAAGGATGCAAAACATTCCCGGGGGGAGTAGAATGATTGCTCTAGGCCTTTCGTGTAGCAATCAACACATCATCCGGAGCTTGCAAAATTGCAGAAAAGAGGAGGAAGTCCAGCAAATAACGTTCCCAGAGGACCGCTTTTACTGGAGTGAGGAAGGGAGAAAGGAGAAAGTACCGGAAGTAACCAGTCACCAATAGTATCATAGCCAGAGAGATGAATATTATAACATTAAAAAAAATCCCACGAGCATCTATATTATTATAGCCTTAACGGAATTAACGTGGAAATAATAAAAAAATCTGTCATATTCCGCTATAACATCCATAGCTTTAAATATATAAATACATTGTCAGTGATAGAAATCACTGGCAATTAAATCCTCCCCGCCTGGGACAACGTGTCCCTTTAAATTACAAGAGAAAACGGTACTGTGTAGAACGTGATTACCACTTGCCAAATCTTACCCCAGTCCTCTATACTTTTTCCTTCCTTTTCCTTGGCTGTTTCCTCTTACATATCTGTACTTCTTAAGGCCCACAAAGTGTCCTTAAAATTATTACTTTACGATAGTGCCTCAGTGAACAGGTATTACCGAAATCGTTTTTACAAAACAGGTTGGTTAATCTGTCCTCGACCCCATTTGATCATCTCCACTGGTTATTGATTGCTAAGAATATTGGTCTGCTTAAACACGAAAGGAAAATGTTATACATTGAAGTTAGAAAAGCCAAACAAATGTTTTTCAACATGGTACCACCAGTGTGGCAAGATCGTTTACTAGATTACGTATATAGGGGATTGAGAATAATGAAACGGTAAACGGAGTGTTTACATACTAGAAAACTAAACAATCTTATAGCACACAGTGGCTGGTCTCAACATGCTAACCCAGAGTTTGCTATTAACCTGTCGAGTGTTGAACTTGCTCGGGACCAGCAGACAGCATTGGGATATGGGTTAAGTTTCGCGCCTGCTAGTGGGGACATTAATTATGTTGACCTTGCCAAATCCTTTTTGTAATTTGGAAAAACAAGGGGACCTAGCCCCTGAAACGTTCAACATCTGCAAAGGCATGGTATTGGAGCTATGCTCAGACCTTATTTTTTATTTTTTTTTTATTATCACACCGGCCGATTCCCACCAAGGCAGGGTGGCCCGAAAAAGAAAAACTTTCACCATCATTCACTCCATCACTGTCTTGCCAGAAGGGTGCTTTACACTACAGTTTTTAAACTGCAACATTAACACCCCTCCTTCAGAGTGCAGGCACTGTACTTCCCATCTCCAGGACTCAAGTCCGGCCTGCCGGTTTCCCTGAATCCCTTCATAAATGTTACTTTGCTCACACTCCAACAGCACGTCACGTATTAAAAACCATTTGTCTCCATTCACTCCTATCAAACACGCTCACGCATGCCTGCTGGAAGTCCAAGCCCCTCGCACACAAAACCTCCTTTACCCCCTCCCTCCAACCCTTCCTAGGCCGACCCCTACCCCGCCTTCCTTCCACTACAGACTGATACACTCTTGAAGTTATTCTGTTTCGCTCCATTCTCTCTACATGTCCGAACCACCTCAACAACCCTTCCTCAGCCCTCTGGACAACAGTTTTGGTAATCCCGCACCTCCTCCTAACTTCCAAACTACGAATTCTCTGCATTATATTCACACCACACATTGCCCTCAGACATGACATCTCCACTGCCTCCAGCCTTCTCCTCGCTGCAACATTCATCACCCACGCTTCACACCCATATAAGAGCGTTGGTAAAACTATACTCTCATACATTCCCCTCTTTGCCTCCAAGGACAAAGTTCTTTGTCTCCACAGACTCCTAAGTGCACCACTCACTCTTTTTCCCTCATCAATTCTATGATTCACCTCATCTTTCATAGACCCATCCGCTGACACGTCCACTCCCAAATATCTGAATACGTTCACCTCCTCCATACTCTCTCCCTCCAATCTGATATTCAATCTTTCATCACCTAATCTTTTTGTTATCCTCATAACCTTACTCTTTCCTGTATTCACCTTTAATTTTCTTCTTTTGCACACCCTACCAAATTCATCCACCAATCTCTGCAACTTCTCTTCAGAATCTCCCAAGAGCACAGTGTCATCAGCAAAGAGCAGCTGTGACAACTCCCACTTTGTGTGTGATTCTTTATCTTTTAACTCCACGCCTCTTGCCAAGACCCTCGCATTTACTTCTCTTACAACCCCATCTATAAATATATTAAACAACCACGGTGACATCACACATCCTTGTCTAAGGCCTACTTTTACTGGGAAAAAATTTCCCTCTTTCCTACATACTCTAACTTGAGCCTCACTATCCTCGTAAAAACTCTTCACTGCTTTCAGTAACCTACCTCCTACACCATACACTTGCAACATCTGCCACATTGCCCCCCTATCCACCCTGTCATACGCCTTTTCCAAATCCATAAATGCCACAAAGACCTCTTTAGCCTTATCTAAATACTGTTCACTTATATGTTTCACTGTAAACACCTGGCCCACACACCCCCTACCTTTCCTAAAGCCTCCTTGTTCATCTGCTATCCTATTCTCCGTCTTACTCTTAATTCTTTCAATTATAACTCTACCATACACTTTACCAGGTACACTCAACAGACTTATCCCCCTATAATTTTTGCACTCTCTTTTATCCCCTTTGCCTTTATACAAAGGAACTATGCATGCTCTCTGCCAATCCCTAGGTACCTTACCCTCTTCCATACATTTATTAAATAATTGCACCAACCACTCCAAAACTATATCCCCACCTGCTTTTAACATTTCTATCTTTATCCCATCAATCCCGGCTGCCTTACCCCCTTTCATTTTACCTACTGCCTCACGAACTTCCCCCACACTCACAACTGGCTCTTCCTCACTCCTACAAGATGTTATTCCTCCTTGCCCTATACACGAAATCACAGCTTCCCTATCTTCATCAACATTTAACAATTCCTCAAAATATTCCTTCCATCTTCCCAATACCTCTAACTCTCCATTTAATAACTCTCCTCTCCTATTTTTAACTGACAAATCAATTTGTTCTCTAGGCTTTCTTAACTTGTTAATCTCACTCCAAAACTTTTTCTTATTTTCAACAAAATTTGTTGATAACATCTCACCCACTCTCTCATTTGCTCTCTTTTTACATTGCTTCACCACTCTCTTAACCTCTCTCTTTTTCTCCATATACTCTTCCCTCCTTGCATCACTTCTACTTTGTAAAAACTTCTCATATGCTAACTTTTTCTCCCTTACTACTCTCTCTACATCATCATTCCACCAATCGCTCCTCTTCCCTCCTGCACCCACTTTCCTGTAACCACAAACTTCTGCTGAACACTCTAACACTACATTTTTAAACCTACCCCATACCTCTTCGACCCCATTGCCTATGCTCTCATTAGCCCATCTATCCTCCAATAGCTGTTTATATCTTACCCTAACTGCCTCCTCTTTTAGTTTATAAACCTTCACCTCTCTCTTCCCTGATGCTTCTATTCTCCTTGTATCCCATCTACCTTTTACTCTCAGTGTAGCTACAACTAGAAAGTGATCTGATATATCTGTGGCCCCTCTATAAACATGTACATCCTGAAGTCTACTCAACAGTCTTTTATCTACCAATACATAATCCAACAAACTACTGTCATTTCGCCCTACATCATATCGTGTATACTTATTTATCCTCTTTTTCTTAAAATATGTATTACCTATAACTAAACCCCTTTCTATACAAAGTTCAATCAAAGGGCTCCCATTATCATTTACACCTGGCACCCCAAACTTACCTACCACACCCTCTCTAAAAGTTTCTCCTACTTTAGCATTCAAGTCCCCTACCACAATTACTCTCTCACTTGGTTCAAAGGCTCCTATACATTCACTTAACATCTCCCAAAATCTCTCTCTCTCTGCTCAGACCTATGGAATCGAATTGTGGAGAAATTTTCTCCAGGAGGGGGATATCAGCCCTTTTCAGCCCTGAGGGGCCCAGCCCAATCAGAAATGGCAAGCATCTTGTTTACTTCCACATCTAGTAATTACAAGCAGATGTTTAACCAGCATGTGCTAGTCATAGTGTAGTTTAATGAGAGACAATTAATCTCTTACCTTAGCAGGACAATTAAGGAAAATCCTGCACCCACTTTCTTACCATGATAGCAAGAATCAAGCATTCTGCATTGCTTCATGGTGGAAGTTTGGCAAGGAAGGGAAATGTGCTTGAATCAACTTTTTCTTTGTGGCTAGGGGCAGTCTTCACGCTAAGAGCGAAGGAAGTAAATCATGCATTGCTGTACCACAGACAATCTCCATAATAACCATAAACTTATTTCCAAGAAGTGTGTGCAGCTTCTTTAATGACATTACCACGAAAGACAAACCTTGTGGAACATAGTGTACCAGTGTGCGTATTCCTAGACTGTGGAAGATGTGGCCATCCAAAGACACTGCAGCTTCTATCAAGTCACCAATACCTGTTGAATATGGTGCATCCAACACCATAGGTCTTGGCAACATTTCTGAAGCCCACCTAAAAAGCAATGTTGATATCATCGACAAATTGCAAAATATCAACATATCTACTGATTTTATACTTGTTAGTTTTGATGTGGCTGCATTGTTCACGAAAGTCCCTGTTCCCGACTTGCTATCTTATATGGAAGAAGAATTAGACGAGTTCTCTTTGCCGCATGATAAAAATGCCATTATTGAATTGATTATGCTTTGTGTAGTTGATTGCAAGTTTGAGTTTGAGGGTAATTACTATGCCCAAAAACAGGGAATGACGATGGGTAATCCGTTTACCCCCTTATTGAGCAATCTGTATATGGATTTTTTTGAGGCTAGACTGTTGAAAGATATCCTGTCATGTAGAGCTAAATGGTTCAGATATGTTAATGACATCTTGTGTCTTTGGCCAAATGATATGGGCCTGGATACATTTTTACCAAGACTTAACGCTATAGTTCCGTCTATTAAATTCACCGTGGAAAAAGAGGTGGACTGTAAATTCCCATTCTTAGACGTGTTGATACATCGGGTTGATAGAAAGTTTAGTCTACCAATGTGTGCTCATACAATCACTATTATTCCAACCATGAGACTCAAGTCAAAAGGAGTGTATTTCTTACTATGTTTTTCAGAACCAATAGAGTGCAATCCGGAGTTCCTAGATGAAGAAATTAGGAAAATATTTGACACTGGCACGAAACTTCGACATCCTAAAGTGTTTATGGAATCTGCCTTACTGGTAGCTTAGAAAACTTATTATAGAACAGAACCTAGGATAACACCTCAGACCAAGAATGTGCTGGTCCTCCCATGTAACGAGAATTTATCTATCCGACCGAAGGCTCTTAGAAGATTTAATATACAAGTAGTATTTAAAAATTCACACTGTTAGAAGCATACTGATAAAGAATGCACCCCAACAACGTGTTGGTGGTGTCTACAGTGTTGATTGCAGTGGTTACAGTCTCTCCTAAATGGGACAGACTGGAAAGTCATTGGAGGTGAGAATGTCCCAGCACCGTTATTCGATATGTATAGCACAGGAGTTGAACGCGATTTTCGACCATATTAGACCTTTTAATAACCCAGCAAATTGGCTGGAAGCAAGAGTCATCTTCCATTGCTCCTCCTGGCTTGAAAGGAATATTGTAGAATCGGCAATTATTAAGCATGATAGGCATTCATTATACAATATCAGTTATAGGCTGTTCAAATTACATGCATTTTTAGTTGAGACAGTAGTACACAGTTTAAAAGTGGGCTCTTACACGAATGCATCAGACTGTCTTTATTGTAGTGCCACACCGATGAATTAGGGCCTATATTTTTGTTTTCCTGCAGTTTCTGAAGGTTGAACCAGAGTTTGCCTCAGAATTATTTGAGATGAATATCCTCAGCCTCAGCCGGCTTTCCTGTTATTACAGAGGTCTCCCCATTGAATGAGTATTTTAATGAGCCCCGTTTCCTTTTCATAACTTTTTAGAAGTCTTCCCCTCTATATGGTATCGTTTTCTCTTGTAATTTAAAGGTACACATTATCCCAGGCAGGGAGGATATTATTGCCAGTGATTTCTATATCATTAACAATGTATTTACATATTTAAAGTTATATGATCGAATATTTTTATTATTGCCACATCAATTTCGTTTAGGCTATTATATCAATGCTTGTGGGAATTTTTTCTAATGCTATAATATTCATCCTTCTGGCTATGGTACTGTTGATGCCTGGTCACTTCCGGTAACCTCTCCTTTCTCCCTCCCTCACTCCAGTAACGACGGTCCTCTGGGAACGTTGTTTGCTGGACACCCTCCTCTTTTCTGCAATTTTGACAGCTCCTGATGATCTGTTGACTGCAACAAGAAAGGCCTAGAACTATCATTCTACTTCCCCCGTGGTTGTTTTGTAATATATATATTTATTTTTTAATTTATTATCACACTGGCCGATTCCCACCAAGGCAGGGTGGCCCGAAAAAGAAAAACTTTCACCATCATTCACTCCATCACTGTCTTGCCAGAAGGGTGCTTTACACTACAGTTTTTAAACTGCAACATTAACACCCCTCCTTCAGAGTGCAGGCACTGTACTTCCCATCTCCAGGACTCAAGTCCGGCCTGCCGGTTTCCCTGAATCCCTTCATAAATGTTACTTTGCTCACACTCCAACAGCACGTCAAGTATTAAAAACCATTTGTCTCCATTCACTCCTATCAAACACGCTCATGCATGCCTCCTGGAAGTCCAAGCCCCTCGCACACAAAACCTCCTTTACCCCCTCCCTCCAACCTTTCCTAGGCCGACCCCTACCCCGCCTTCCTTCCACTACAGACTGATACACTCTTGAAGTCATTCTGTTTCGCTCCATTCTCTCTACATGTCCGAACCACCTCAACAACCCTTCCTCAGCCCTCTGGACAACAGTTTTGGTAATCCCGCACCTCCTCCTAACTTCCAAACTACGAATTCTCTGCATTATATTCACACCACACATTGCCCTCAGACATGACATCTCCACTGCCTCCAGCCTTCTCCTCGCTGCAACATTCATCACCCACGCTTCACACCCATATAAGAGCGTTGGTAAAACTATACTCTCATACATTCCCCTCTTTGCCTCCAAGGACAAAGTTCTTTGTATCCACAGACTCCTAAGTGCACCACTCACTCTTTTCCCTCATCAATTCTATGATTCACCTCATCTTTCATAGACCCATCCGCTGACACGTCCACTCCCAAATATCTGAATACGTTCACCTCCTCCATACTCTCTCCCTCCAATCTGATATTCAATCTTTCATCACCTAATCTTTTTGTTATCCTCATAACCTTACTCTTTCCTGTATTCAACTTTAATTTTCTTCTTTTGCACACCCTACCAAATTCATCCACCAATCTCTGCAACTTCTCTTCAGAATCTCCCAAGAGCACAGTGTCATCAGCAAAGAGCAGCTGTGACAACTCCCACTTTGTGTGTGATTCTTTATCTTTTAACTCCACGCCTCTTGCCAAGACCCTCGCATTTACTTCTCTTACAACCCCATCTATAAATATATTAAACAACCACGGTGACATCACACATCCTTGTCTAAGGCCTACTTTTACTGGGAAAAAATTTCCCTCTTTCCTACATACTCTAACTTGAGCCTCACTATCCTCGTAAAAACTCTTCACTGCTTTCAGTAACCTACCTCCTACACCATACACTTGCAACATCTGCCACATTGCCCCCCTATCCACCCTGTCATACGCCTTTTCCAAATCCATAAATGCCACAAAGACCTCTTTAGCCTTATCTAAATACTGTTCACTTATATGTTTCACTGTAAACACCTGGTCCACACCATATATATATATATATATATATATATATATTATATATATATATATATATATATATATATATATATATATATATATATATATATATATATATATATATATATATATATTATATCTATATATATTGTATGTATATATATATATATATGTCGTGCCGAATAGGCAGAACTTGCGATCTTGGCTTAAATAGCAACGTTCATATTGCCATATAGGACAAGTGAAAATTTGTGTATGCAATAATTTCGCCAAAATCATTCTGAACCTAACGAAAAAAATACATTTCACTGTGTTTTTTTAGTATTAAATTATTGTAAACAAATCTAAAATATATTTAGTTGGGTTAAGCTAAAACAAATTGCGCTTGTTATAATAAGGTTAGGTAAGTTTTCTAAGTTCCTTTTGGTGCAAAATTATAAATTTTTACATCAACATTAATGGAAAAAATATATCTTTAAACGTATAAGAGAAATTTTTAGAAAGGACTTAATTTTAAATGAGTTCTTGCTATTTTTTTTTTTTATATTTTATTTAAAACATGATATTACAAAAAATATAATATATAAAACTCATGTAGGGCTATAACATTAACACAATCCTACCTACACCTAACATTACACACCACACTTACAACTCCGTGTGGGGACAACCCCCTCCCCTCTGTTCCCTCATCCAATCACTTAAACCAAACCTGTTGGAGATACCCAACAGAATTACACAATATGAACAACACTTATCTACACATTCCTCGAAATGTTACATAATCTGTACCCTCAGAGACATCCATTTTCTTCCCACATTCAGAATGTAATCGACCACTACAGACCATGCAATTCATTGCACTGAACATATTACGCACAGACATATTACCCCTTCCCCCCCGTGGTTATCCAACCACCCCACTATTTACAACCTAACAACCTACTACAATCGATGGATGTTACCTAATTTAATTTCACATATCATTTACCTCCCAACTATGATGTCTCAACCTTTACATTGATAATGTTGCAAAGAAATACTGACTGAAAAACAGGTATTTTTTTTTTTTTTTTTATTTAAAACTTCATGTACAAATATTTATAGGTACATATATTAATATGTAACAGTGACACTGATGATGAGCAATAACATTCACTACACAATCTACTGAATAAGCACATACATAAGGCCCTTAAAATAAACTTAACACAACCTACAGACTGTCGTACGTACATTGTTTCACAAGTACACAAGGGTTCATAGATATAATGGTACCTACCCATTATTACTTACAGTCCCCTCTCCCCACCAATGAATACAGTCCACATTCCCTTGTTCACTTAAAATTAAATAAAAAATGAACAAGGACAACATCAATAAAACAATATATAAACACAAAACAATCCAGGCAACATCTGACAGTCTACTATATACAAGTTTTTAAAACATATCACAATTTAAGAAGGAATAAAGGTATAATAACAAAGGCCACAAAATGGCTATAAATAAAACTCCTAAAATTACAACCTCAACACAATAATGCACCAAGCTTAATGACAATCACCCGTAATACAACTCGCAACAAATTACACC
The DNA here is from genome assembly GCF_038502225.1 of Cherax quadricarinatus. Lineage (NCBI taxonomy): Eukaryota > Metazoa > Arthropoda > Malacostraca > Decapoda > Parastacidae > Cherax > Cherax quadricarinatus. Next base: position 13,106,239 of record NC_091310.1, read on the forward strand.
AGACCTACAATATGCCTTATTAAGAAACCTGTGCTGCAACACAGGTGACCCATCATCCCTTCCCCCCCCCATTCACACACACACACACATTGAAAACTAACCCCATCACCAACCTGAATAATCATGACATTAATTATCCTCAATTTAGGATTATTATGACACATGTCACTTGAGGAAACATTATTTACAACCATGAATGGTACAGGACTACCAAAATTACAATACCTTAAATAAGAATAATAATAATAGGTAATTACGTCAAAACTGATGCTGGACCACGTTACAAAAAAGGCAAAAATAACTCAGTGCTTCAAGGAAATAGTGAAAGGAAAACCCTCTCAAGAAAATTCAAATTCAATTGCAATACCAGTACAAGTGGAACATAATACGCTACCAAAGAAATATACATGTTATATAATTTATAGGTTATACATTAATACATGTTATATATTTAATCTGCTCCTTACACCTTCCCCATCAAGGGAACTAAGCAAAACTAATCTTGCACAACCTCTCATCTGGTCACACACTAGTACCTCCAATCACACCCAACCACATCACTGCATACCCAAGGAGGTGAGCCCGTTGAAATCCCCTGAACCCCCCCCCCCCTTTTACCAACCTACTCACCCCGGCAGTTAATGCCCCTTATAACGCCAATAAATTCCCTATTGTTAGTCCTCTATAACCCTCAGAAAAATACTCTTCCCACCTTTTCCCAAAAATGTCTCTATTGCGACACGAAGTTCGATAAAACGTCGCCGCCAAAGTCCTTCTCATCTCATCCCCACCCACCTTCCCCCTCATACCCCATAAAACATATATGTAGTCCACGATGACATATGCTAAACCTCTTACCACACTCTCATCCACACCACTCATATCAAGACTCAACGCTCGCAATACCGACACACCTTGACCCCCCACCCTCACCACTACCTTACTCATCCATACCCTGATGCACTCCAAACCTTCACAAAAATAGACGACTTGATACGCAGTCTCTTCCCCACTGTATCTGCCACACCCCCACCCTCAATAACCCTCCTATCTAGGAGCATCACTCCCGTTGGCAAAATCCCATGCAGGAAACGATACATAACCTCACGCGCCCTAGGTCGTATCCTTAATTTACTAAATCGTCGCCATATTACATCCCATGCATACATGGGGTAGATCCCTTCAACTGGCGCCACTACATATCCCCCTAACGATTTACACAAAGTTCCCACTTTTACTTTTCCCGGTTCCCTGGCTAACATTAAGGCACGTAACACTGTTTCACATTCCTTCATTTCCGCCCCTCCATACCATTTCCTCATGTGAGCATGTACCTTATCTAGCTGACCCTCCTTCCATCCACCTGCACTCATCACTTCCCTCTTAATAAACACACATTTCACGCGCTTTCTCAAGTCCAACAAACCCAACCCTCCCCTACATACCGGCAATGTCACTACCTCTCTTCGCAACCAGTTGCACCCTGAACCCCACAAAAATTTGAACACCATTCTAAGAATACTCGTGATCGCCGTTCCTGTTAACGGCATCACAGCCGAAACAAACCAGACTTTACTATATAGTAATACATTGATGACAATTGCACGTTGCCTAAGGGTTAAATGGTGAGGTCGCAGCATTCCCAAAAGTCGCTGCACCTGTTCCACCATCCTATTCGAATTGCTAACCCTTGCAGCACTCAGGTCAGCCTCATACATGACACCGCAGATTTTCAGACTCCCGTTCCTCCGCTGCACAACATCACATCCCCAATCTAATCTCTCTGCCCACTCTCCCAGCCCCATGATCATTAACTTTTCCAGATTTACCTTCATCCCAGTAGCTCTCCCAAAAGTGTGTACAACTTCCCCCAAAAGTCCTAACCGTGTCTCCTCACTTACCAAAATAGTGGTATCATCACCATAGCCCACCAAACCAGGCCACGGCTTCAGTTCACCATCCCTCCCCCCCGTCCTTAGACGATCCTCCACCATCCTATAAAAGGGATCCTGAACACATGCAAACAATATTTGTGATAAAGGACATCCCTGCCGAAGACCCCGCTCCATGTTGACTCCCCCCCCCACACACTCATTGATTTGCACCCTTACCTTCGCGTTTGAGTACAACGTATCCACCCACCCCACTATTTCTTCGCCAAACCCCTATCGTAGGAGAATATCCCTCAAAGCCTTTCTTTCCACCCTATCATAAGCCCCTTGCCAATCCAACGCCACTAACGCCCCTCTTCCCCTTTCCATGTCCTCCAGGAACCCCTTGATAATCCCGTGGCCCTCGCCCATTGACCTACCAGGTAACCCAAACTGAGACTCAAACACGACCCTCCCCACAACACATTTAAGCCGATTCCCAAGAATTTTCGCAAATAATTTATAATCAGCACAAAGCAACGAAATGGCTCGGTAATCCCGAAGGGTACTCTGCTGTTTACCCTTTGGGACCAACACCACCACCGCCGTTGCCTGAGATTCTCCCATCTTACCTCTGTCTTTCATGGCATTCATTAACCTTACTAGGAAACCCCTAAGCAGACCCCAGTGCTGTACATAAAATTCGCTTGGTAAACCATCGATCCCGGGTGCCTTACCCTTCCTCATATCCATAAGGGCTCTCCATATTTCCCCCTCCTCAATGACCCCACCCAGTGCCTCCCGATCACTCCTCCCCAGTTTGCACGGCACATACTCGCATACCTTCCCAAGAACCTCGCCATCCACCCCACTACTTTTCCCGTATTCCTCAAACCATCTATCTGCATATGCACTAATCCCCTTGGTTTAATACCTGACCCTCTCTAAAAAACCCCTCAGAAGATATGACTTGCAAACCCGGTATTGTAGTCGTTCGCTGTCGTACCTTCTGTCCTCGCAACACACAAGCTGATGGCTTGTCGCCCCAGAGTACTTCGTCCAACCCCGCCTGGACCCGTAAAGCTGCAAAACGTTCTTCTTGCAAATCCCGTATCCTGTCTTCAACATGTGTATATCCTCCACCGGGTACACCCCGGCCACTCCCCCCCCCCTCGTAACAATCCCGTAATCTAGATTCTAAATAATTTGACACACCATACCGCAACTGATTAATGCGTTTGCCCTCCCTCACATAAAATTGACGTATTCTTAACTTAGCCACACTATCCCACCATCCTACCACATCTTCCTCAGTCCTTCTGTCGGCACAGAGCTGTTCCCAAAATATTGCAAACGCTTCCACTCCCTCCCTATCCCCCAAAACCATCGTGTTCAGTTTCCAATAACTTCCCTGCCTACGAGCCAAAGCATCCCATCCCACCTCCACTAATACCGCCCTATGATCGGAAGACACCATCTCAATAGTTTTAAAAGACTACCAAAACCCTCTGAGATAAATATAACCTGTCCAAACGAGCCGCATATCCCCTTCTTATAAACGTATGTTCCACCTCCCACAGACCTCCCCCGAAAGCATCACGTAACTGAAGATCTCTAAGCAGGCCCCCCAAGACTGAGGAAAAATATCCCGCTCCTCTGGGTTCCACGTCTGTCCTCTTAATTACATAATTCCAATCCCCCCCCACAATCGCCACAGACGGTAACGTGCGTAGGTAGTACACGAGCTCCTCCCGCACAGAATCCATCTTCACTTTCACGTCACTTTCTGCTGGGGCATACACACAAACGCCACTCTCTCTCCCATCCACCATCCTTCCACACGTAATACTCTTCCCCCTCCCCCCCCTCTTTCCTATGCAATACAAACGGGCTCGCCCCACTCCTCCTTTTAAACGCTCAGATGGCAACACACAAGCCTGATACCCAGGCACCACTAATTCACGACCAAGCTTAAAATTGTGCTCCTGCACAAAAGCTACGTCAACCTTGTACCTATTCAAAAACATCCTGAAGCACTCCCGTTTAACACCATCACACAGACCATTAATATTTATTGTTACACACCTGAGGCCAGTTTAAGGTTTCCTTCCCCGCCTCATGTCAAGATTCTTCCCTTTCAGACCGTTCCCCTGAACTGTGCCTTTGCTACAGACTCCCCCCTCCTTCCCAACCATCCCCCCCCTTCTGTTGTGGCCCTCTCGCAGTCACTCTGGGTACCATAACCCTATGTCTTTTTCCCCGGCCTTTGCGCCGGCGTCAGAACATCGTCCGAATCTGACGCTGCTGCCCTTTTCCTTGTAGCTCCCTCAGTTTCCATGTCTGAGTCCTGGGAGCCAGCACAATGGACTTCCACCTCTACCACCCTTAATCCGCCTCCATGTCCTTCCATGGCACTCGCACTGTCCACCACAGGTGCCACCTGATCCTCCACTTCTCCACACACACCTTCTGCCCTGATCCCAGGTTCTTGTTTGCTGTAACTCTCCACCTCCGTAGACTGTAACATAGCCTGTATCACCGTCTCCAACTCCTCCTCAATAGCCTTCACTGCTGCGCCCTCCTGCACCTCCTCACTTGACAACTGTACTGTTGATGGGCCAGGTGATTCATGGATCACCACTTCTTCCGATTCCACAGGAGGAGCCACCACCTCTTCACTCCACATGCGACCACGCCCTCCTCCTTGCACCCGTTCTTCCTTAGGCATCGGGTGCTCATGCGCAGGTGCTCCGCCCCTTGCCGGCCCAGGAGCCATACTCCGCTTGCCACAGTCTGCCGCCATATGGTCATATTCGCCACACAGTCGGCACGTACGTCTCTGCCCCGCATACGCTACCATTACCTGGGTTCTAAACTCTTCGAGATATACATACGAGGGTATAGGATACCTTAGCGTCATCTTGAGATTAAAAGAACCCTCAGGAAATCCTGTGTAAGCACCTTTTACCCATTTGCCAGGTTGGGCCAGATGTACAGTTCCATAACGTTCGAATACATTTCGAATATCTACCTCATCAGCCTCAAAAGGCACGTTGCGGAGCTTAACCCACGAATAATGTCGTGATACATCCGTCAACTTGACCCTCACTGCCGGTGTTACGTTAATGCTGACATCTTGGTAACGATCAACCAAAGCCTCGTATACTTGAGCAGTTAGCACTTTCACGAAAATTCTATATACACCGTTCAGTGCCACTCCATATAAATCCTCGTCTCTGATGCCGTATGTCTCTCTTATAATTTTGGGCAATAACACATCGACTGACGTAGGCGTTAAAGCCCCACTAATGAGTTCAATGCCCACAGTATTCACTCTCCTGCGCACACCTGGCGCCATGTTGTTGACTGAGTAGCTCGTCTGGGAAACAGTAGAGGGGTGCAAAGCACGACCACACTCTACCTCATCCAGGCAGCGAATGCACACCTCCTCGTACCACTGCTGTCAGGTTACTGAGGAGCGTCAGGCAAGGGGGTCTACACGGCCCAAGAGCGATGCAGACAATCTGTTCTTGCTAATTGACCAGTTTTACATATTCGGCACGACATATAATATATATATATATATATATATATATATATATATATATATATATATATATATATATATATATAATATATATATATATAATATTGTAGCCACGAACAAGTGGCATTTAATCAAAACAGCACTGCGACTAGCCGGGGGATCGAACCCGTGTTGCTTTACCCCTGCCTCATGGTGAGCTAAAATTTTCGGACCATATAATCCTATAAAGATCACACCCCCAGCAGAGCTATATGTTGGTCCATGATCCGAGGACATACAATGGTGTGGGTACCTCAGAACTAATTTCCTTCTACTCCCTGTTTGGTGTACTAGCCTCCAAAAGCAGTATATATAGTATTTTAACGACGAACACGTGGTATTTAATCAATAATAACACTGCGACTGCCGGGTAATCGAACCCGTGTTGTTTTAGCCCGCCTCATGGAGAGCGAAAATTCATGATGATCTACCCCACTGGACCATACAATCCCCTCAAGGGAAGTTCCTTGACGCTGGTGAGGGGCTCTTGATCTAGGAAATTGGATCTGTGCTCCGGTTCCCTAAATTAAGCCTGAATACCTTCCATCCTTCCTCTCAATAGGCGCTGTATAATCCTACGAGTTTAGCGCTTCCCCATAATAATGGACAATACAGTCCTACAAGGATCACGCACCCAGCAGAGCTAGGTGTTGTACCGTGATCCGAGGACATACGATGGTGTTGGTGCCACAGACCTAATTTCATTCTACTCCCCGTTTGGTGTACTAGGCTCCACAAACTGTACATAAAGTATTGTAACCACGAACAAGTATTATTTAATCAATAACACGGATTCCCTCACCATGAAGCTGGCTAAAACAACACGGGCTCGATCTCCCGGGCTAGTCGCAGTATTGTTATTGATTAAATACCATCCGTACTCACACCATCCGTGATGACTTGTTCCAGCTGCCACTATTCTCATACTTAAGCAAAAACACACCTCACCTGCTCCTTTCCTGGCTACTCTAAGTTGGGAACAACAAAAATCAGGCAATCTCTTAAACGTCATCCATTAGGAATGCCAAAGCTTTTCCAGGAATTTATTGGGGCGTATCAATACATTGAGCTCATACCTGACAAACTAAATGTGAGAAAATGTAGCGGAGAATTTATGGAGTCTCACGCAGAAGAGCTTAACGATTACAATCATAATCATAAATTTTAGAAGTGAACCGGTAAGCCAAGCTAAAGCCTCGGTCAGGTGACCAAGAGCTCCAGCTGCGGGTCATCATATGACTAAGACCTGCGTTAGGAAACACTTGTCCTTAGGAAAGTTAGTGCATGACTAACCTGACACTACTACTTCCAACCCAGACGAAGCTAATGATACTATACCTTCTTACTCAAAATGAGTAACACAATAACAACACCTTGCGGTCTTGTCATTGATTAAGATATCGCTCAGTCAGGTTACCACAGTGTAGGGGTTAAATATAATATAACGGGACTCAAGAAATCGTAATGACACGATTGCAAATAAACCATACCCCCGGCCGGGATTGAACCCGCGGTCATAGAGTCTCAAAACTCCAGCCCGTCGCGTTAGCCACTAGACCAGCTAGCTGGAGTTTTGAGACTCTATGACCGCGGGTTCAATCCCGGCCGGGGGTATGGTTTATTTGCAATCGTGTCATTACGATTTCTTGAGTCATGTTGACGGCAGTGAAGGGACTTGAGCTAGAGTTCGTCACGGCCACGCTAGCTGGAGATTCGTCTGTAAAAACTTGCATTTGTGGTCACAGAGGTGCCTGTGCTAACTTTCCTATGGTGTAGAAATATACCTAGTTGGATGAATCTTATTGTGGCTAGCTGGTCTAGTGGCTAACGCGACGGGGTGTAGTTTTGAGACTCTATGACCGCGGGTTCAATCCCGGCCGGGGGTATGGTTTGATAATATAACGGGATTATTTGGTGAACTGAAAGCGGGTTGTGAATTATAAACGTCTTCGGAGGCTTCTTGTTTATTGAAAAGTCGTGGTGGGTACACAGGCTTGTGTGTTGTGCCCATGGCCCGGGCAGGGCCATCCCACGAGAGGAGAGAGCTAGTAGGCCTTCTGTCTTGCTGCTTGGCCGCTGTGAGAGTGAGCGAGTGTGGGCCCAGCATCCCACAGACCTGGGCAGGCCCAGAGGGCAGCACTTTAGTGGCGCGAAATATGGACTAAGCTGGCAGACAGCATAGGCTGTCTGTGCAGACAGTATAGGCTGTCTACATACGCTCGGCCACCTACCTTGCGTCGTCCCGACGCGACAGTACTGGTGCTAAAAAAACTCGGTCTCTCGTAGGAACAGGGCACAGAACACCAAAATAAAAAACATGTATATACATATGCACATGGAAAAAAAAAATGTGGGGTGTGCTAAATCGTGGTCATAGGCAGTGAGCGTCGATGGGCATCACTGCACGCCTTTCTGCGTCTGGACAGATACTGCAACACAGGAGACATAGCTGCGGCTGAGCTGTGACGTAACAGGTTATGGTCTCCTCTGGAACGGTGAAGCAGTCGTCGTAAGAGTCGCTGCAGGTTTTCACTCAACCTGGGGCACGACATGCTGTGCCCTCGAGTGAGGTGTCGGCAACTGGGCAGGACTTCTGGCAAGCGACTCAGGAGGACACTTCTCGACTGGTACTGTCGCTGGACTGTCACTGCTGGCGAGTGTGGAGCGAGTCGTGGCAGAGATGACTGGCGAAACACCTGGGAGTCGTAACATCATACACCAGACTGCAGTGAGCGAGCTAGCAGTCAAAGTGACATCTTCTTTGTGCAGGCTGCTTACTGAAGCTTGTGACATGAGGCTGACAGAGCACCTGCCAACAAGGCTAACTGCGGCTTGACGAGTATCATTCTCTCGACAGTTGGAGTTATAGCAGAGGTTAGTCTAAGCATCCCCAGACTTGTTTATATATAACTGTGCTCTGAAGGTCTGGAGGTGAAGTGAAACAAATCTAGATGGGAATCGTAGCAGGTACGATTCTGCAGAACAACTATGAGTGATGAGCATAAGAGCTTTCTGTACAAGGGGACTCGGGCTCAGGCTGACTGATATCAGCTGTCAAATACACTGGTCACATCGGGTGACTAACACAATGGTGCTACACAAGGGTCTGACCGCAGACCTCACTGGACTCAAGGAAAACTTTACACACACCCGTGGTACATGCAGTACAACATGGCTTAACTAGCAAATGATGCTTTTCTGTGCACAGAATTGACACTAAGCTATGCACTAGCATGTGAGAACACTGACTGAGAGGAATTAATTAACACACGACATATATCTTCTCTCAATCTTCTCGACAATACTGAAATAATTACTAGAACACTCGATGTGACATCATGTGATGTCAGGCATGACGTCGCGAGGTGACGTCAGCAGACATCTCGAGGTGACGTCAGGCTGACATCGTGACGTCATGAAGTCGGGCAGCATCGTCGGTGACATCAATGTGATGTGGGCAGCAGACCACAGCATGAGGCCTGGGACATCTGGCTTGGTAACCAACGTGGCTTGTAGATCCATGTGACATCGCCCACACCCCACACGGCGTCTGGATCCACGTGGCATGCTGATCTACGTGGCCTGCTGATCCACGGGGCTTGCTGATCTGCGTGGCTTGTTGATCCACATGGCTTGTTGATCCACATGGCTTGCTGATGCACGTGGCTTTCTGATGCACGTGGCTTGGTGATGCACGTGGCTTGGTGATCCACGCAGCTTCGAGTGGCCTCGGGCACTCGGATACACAGCTCTGGCAATGAATCACACGAAAAACCAGCAGAAAACACAGCAGAGGGAGTGAGTACATAGTGGTGGAGTGTGGTGGTTGGCTGGTGAGTTGTGAGCAGGGCGAGCTTGGGCAGGGTGAGGAACGGCCACTTCCTCCTCTTCCTCTCCCACCCACAAACACAGGGAGACACACTGGACGCAGAAATCACCACAAAACTCACCTCTGGCTTGCTGAAACAGCTGTGCTGAGCTGAACAACAACAGCAACATACAAGTGACGCTGAACACGTGACTTGAGAAACAGCGTGGGACGCTGTAGCGTGGGGTCACTGGGATGCCACTTACAATTCTCGAAGAAATTCGGTAAATTTCGGCTGGATCCTGTTTGTACCTGTGTCTGGATGCTCAAACATGCAGACACGACATGAGGATAACTCGTTGAGAGACGGATGGTTCTTGCATGGGGTGATGAAATGAAAATGACTTCATCCCTTCCTCTCTCCGGCAAACACAACTGCTGCTACCACCGCTTCCCACCATTTATAACGGAAATAAGATGATTTCGTACGATGAAAGTGGGTGCATGAATAATACGTCTTCCCGAGGCTTCTTTGTTTATTGAAAATGTCGTGGTGGGTACACAGGCTTGTGTGTTGTGCCCATGGCCCAGGAGGGCCATCCCACGAGAGGAGAACTAGTAGGCCTTGTGTCTTCCTGCTAGACCGCTGTGAGAGTGAGCGAATGTGGGCCCAGCATCCCACAGATCTGGGCAGGCCCAGAGGGCAGCACTTTAGTGGCGCGAAATATGGACTAAGCTGGCAGACAGCTGTCTATGCAGACAGTACAGGCTGTCTACAATAATACCTTGCTGATGTAGCCATCTAAGTAATTACCTCAACATTCCGTTGTTCTGACTTATAATAATAGTTTAGTAACTATTCATTTTTTTTATTTTTCTCTATTTTTTGATGTTCTTTCTACTGTCCTTTTGTTTAAAACGGTTAGAAAATACGTAGAACGTTCTTACTATGTGTTAGCTTATAAATAACTGGGTGTTAGGTTACAATATTCTGTGTTACTGTGTGTCATCTTACATTATTCTGTATGGCTGCGTGTCATCTTAAAATATTTTGTGCGTCTGAGTGTCATGGGGTAATCAATCTTATCTCACTGGTTATTTATGGCTTCTGTGAGTTCAGGACATCATTAGTTTGTAACTAACATTACACCACTTTATTTATTACTTACTCTGTTAAATAATGTAATTCTTTTGTTGCAGTCCGATTCATTATCAGCGTTAAACTTTTATCATTGATGGACATTATTAAAGTAAAGCATGTGAATTAACTTTGGTCTATGTGACTTTCAATTTATCACTCTTATTAAACAAATTCTTTTCTGTGTAAAGAATTTTAAACAATGTATATGAAAAAAAAAATTGGCATTTTCAGAATATATTAGTTTACCCTTACACCATTTTTTTATTACTCAGGAACGCCTTATTCAATCGGTTCGAGAAGTATTTCAATACTGGTTATATGTACTATCTTGGGTATGATTCCTAGGGCTTTTTGCATGCGTCGGTACCCTATTCACACTGTTACATAAGCCATTTTAAAATGTGGTTACTGTGTGATAACTGGCTTCTAAACTTTAACAAACTTGTATCCTACTTAGAAGGTTCGTAAATTAAATAGAATGTGTAGATGACATTTTTCCACTGTTAATTTACATTGCGTTATTTTCTCTTGATAACAAGTGCCTCTTGATCCATGGAGCTGGACGTATCTTCCTCTTGCTTAGTCCCAGTATGAGTTTCTCCTATTCCACATGGCCTATATGATCACCAACGGGTTTAGTGTTTTCGTCTGACTGAGCTATAACATTAGTGAAGGGTATCAATCTTCACTGGCTGATGCACTAAAATGAACGAACCATTTTAAAGTTGCAGATCTTGTTGGAGTCTGTGCAATAACTGGAAAATATGTTGTGCAGTTACAGATATTGTTGAAGTCTGTGGAACAACTGGAAAATACATCTTATGGTCAGCTTTAAACCTTTAGTGCTGATGCGTATTCTTCAGAGGAAGCAGTTTCTTGATGTTAGGCAGTGACATTTATATTGTAGCTGTTGTGTAAGTCAAACTGATATCTGTAAAATAACTGGAGAATGCCTCTTCTTATCGCGCGTCACTTGAATTTACAATATTTGCTTTCCTAGATTAGATCAACATAGCGCAATCACAATTAGGTGAGTAAACACACACACACACACACACACACACACACACACACACACACACACACACACACACACACACACACACACACACACACACACACACACACACACAGACCCGGTGGCCTGGTGGCTAAAGCTCTCGCTTCACACACGGAGGGCCCTGGTTCGATTCCCGGCGGGTGGAAACATTCCGACACGTTTCATTATACCTTTTGTCCTGTTCACCTAGCAGCAAATAGGTACCTGGGTGTTAGTCGACTGGTGTGGGTCGCATCCTGGGGGACTAGATTGAGGACCCCGATGGAAATAAGTTAGTCCTCGATGACGCACTGACTTTCTTGGGTTATCCTGGGTGGCTAACCCTCCGGGGTTAAAAATCCGAACGAAATCTTATCTTTTCTTATCACACACAATACACTAATAATAATTAGTGAAGAATAAGAAACTTGTGTCAGAGAGATGAGAGCAGGACGAAGGAGATGACAGGGTTATTGAGTAGTTAACAGAGTGAGAGAGATGGCAGCAGGGTGATGGAACTGACAGCTGATCTAGGGAGATGAAAGCCGTGTGTAATGAGACCAGAGTGAAGGTGGTGACAACATGAAACACAGATCATAGGTTATGTTACGTGATGGACCTGTGACGAGGGTGATGAACCTGTGACGAGGGTGATGAACCTGTGACGAGGGTGATGAACTGGTAGTGTTGAGAAATGGTTTACCAGCTAAGTTTATAGTTTAAATATAGGGAAAACTTAGCTTAGAAAGACAGCTCATTGCCTGCACAGCCGCCCATGCAGACGAAGTCTTGAGAAGCTGTCGAAGTCACTTTACAACGGGCTGTAATAGATTATATTATGTTATGTATGATAAATTACCCCTAGGGGTGTTATATCAGCATATTTCATTCACTGATTGCTGACGAGCTTACGTGTGTGGACTCAAAAGTCCGCTTATCACCGGGGTTTATCATAAGTGACTAACTCGTAACTTCGACTCAACTGCGCAGTCAATAGTAGTACATCACGAGTTAGAACACTTACCTGGGTATATGTATCTGACCCGTAGTTACGCCCAGATATCCGTTGAGTTGAATGAAGAATAGTGTTCTTTGAAGAATGTCGCACTACACTCTGTTGGATCGCAACACTTGTTGTTACACTGTTCGTCAACATTAGTTCATTCATTGACTATCTGTTTACTAGAGAAGTTGAACACTCTTTTCTGTAAGTGTTTATTGTGTTTTTGAGACACTTTGTACACACTAACACATGGATCAGTGTTCTTTGTTGGTTATTCCCTGCGTCAGTGTGACTCCCAGTAGGGTCAAAAGTAATCTGAAGACGCCACAGCCTCCTACACCGTCACTACCCCTCACACATAAAGGAAAAGCTGGCCTAGTACCTTTTCTTCTTGCCACTTCCTCCATGAAGCAAAGCAGAATGATTGATTTTGGCTGTCTTAAGCATAGACAACAATGTACACTATCTTTACCATGGTAATAAAGTGGGAGCAGGATTTTCTTTAATTGTCCTACTAAGGTAAGAGATGGACTGTCTTTTTTTAAACTACACTTTGCAACACTGGACTTTGCAAGGAGCGTCAGTCACTTCACCACGTCGCTTACTCGTACTGCATCTGGGATCAATTACTTGCAGTGAACAAGATGCTTGCCCCTTCTGAGAGGGCTGGGCCCCTCAAGGCTGAAAGGGGCAGAAAGGGGCTGAAGGGGGCTGATACCCCCCTCCTGGAGAAACTTTCTCCACACAGGGGGGTGGCGGAGGTTCGCTGCAGGTGAACTATTCATCACTTAACATTAATTTGATGTTCTCACTCTCCACCACTGCTGCTTGTCTTTTCTGAACAGCATTAGTCTGTGTGGTTTCTGGAGAATCACTAATTTTGTTTTCAACACTTTGTAATTCAAACGGCACCAGTATATTTATTGTCCGCTTATTCACTACACCTTTGCTTAAAACATCAACTGTCCTGATGATTCCATTTGCATCAGGATATATGGTCACAATTTTTCCAAGAGGCCATTGAGACCTTGGACCATCATTGTCAATAATCACTATGTCACCAGGTCTTAAGGACTTATGATTTTCAGGAACACCAGCTCCATAGAAGTGTTCTCTCAATGAGGTGAGATAGTCTTCTCTCCAAATTTTCTCCCAACATTCAATAACTTTATTAAGTCTGAGTTGCTCAAGTTGAAATAAGTAGGATCCTCTATGATTTCGTTATCATTCATGGGAGGAACAGGTTCGAGCCTTCTGCTATGGAGTAAATGAGATGGACTTAACACTTCTAAATTGTCTATATCATCGGTAACGTAAGTTAGAGGTCTGTTCTTGACTCTGTTTTCTATTTCAGTCACAACTGTACGGAATTCTTCTAAGTCTATTCTCTGACGATGAAGAGTCTTCCTTAAACAACGTTTTACAATGCCGATCATTCTTTCATAAAATCCGCCGTACCATGGAGATTTAGGAGGAATGTATCTCCAACGACAACTGCGTTGGTTCAGCATCTGTTGTACTTCTGGTTGATCAAAGATCTTGCTTATATAAGCAGCACCAGCAACAAAGTTTGTTGCATTATCAGAAATCATCAGTCTGGGACATGCCCTTCTGGCTGCAAACCTTCTGAGTAATTTGATAAAGGTTTCAGCAGACATGTCAGTGGCTACTTCTAGATGTACTGCTCTAGTCGTAGCACAAGTGAACAAACAGATGTACACCTTGCTGGGAACTTTGTCATCTATTTTGGTTAAAATTATTGGTCCAGTGTAATCTACACCTGTCATCTCAAATGGAGTGATATGACAAACTCTTTCAGAGGGATACGGAGGTGGACCTGGATACTGACATACTCGCATATCATAGTGACGACAAGTAATTCAGTCCTTTATTTGTTTTTTCACACTTTGTCGACCTTGAGGTATCCAGTAGGATTGTCGTATATGACAGTGTGTCAGCTACCCTACCATGTAACACGTTACGGTGGGCGTTTTGCACATTCAGTTTTGTTAGCCAATGATTCTTGGGGATCAATATTAGATGTATGGCTTCTTTAGGTAGTGAAGAATTACGAATTCTTCCTCGACATCTTATAATCTTTTCTGAGTCGAGATAAAGTCCTAAAGAATTAATCATATTAGGTTTCTTTGAGGATTTATCTTGTGTTTCTAGAAATTTATATTCTGTAGAGAAAACATCTTTCTGTATTAGTTTCACCCAGTATTTAATGGGCTCAAGACATTCATAATCAGGTTTTATTCCTTTAATGAATTTAAAGACAAGAGCTGTAACTCTTAAGAGTTTACCCAAAGATGAGTATTTAGATCTATTTCTGTTGTGTTTGCAGTATTTACACAACTTATTTCTGCTGTGTTCAAGCAGACTGTTTCTTCTGGCATAATGTGAGCTTTTTGCTGGGGCCAGTTATTTTCATTAGAGAGCCAGTTCGGTCCGTGGAGCAATAATTTATTATCTACAAATTTCTTGAGTGGGACACCACGTGACAACATGTCAGCTGGATTCTCTTGGGTAGAGACGTGGAGAAAGAGACAATCTCTTTTATTTCTGCTTCTCTATTCTGTACATAGACCAACTTACTCTTATTATTTCTTAACCACTGGAGAACTGCTTCAATATCACTCAAGATCACGTTTTTTTTCAATATTGAGATCATGTACTTTGTTGAGATAGACAGCTAATTTTGTACCTACGTAGAGTGCTGTCAGTTCCAATTGTGGTACTGTTCTGACCTTCAAGGGTGCTACCCTGGCCTTTGAAGTAATTAGTGTACTTCCTTTAGCATTACTCATGTAAGCTACAGCGCCATAACCTCTGGTTGACGCATCACAGAACACATGCAATGTGTACTTGTTTCCCTCTTGACCTGAAGTTGTTTAAACTCCCTGGATATTTCATCCAATGCTTGACTCATTTCTAGAGGCAAGTTCTCATCCCATGCAATTTTAAGCTTCTGTGCATCTTGCATAAGTATTTTACCTTTTATGGTAATCGGTGAGACGAGTCCTAGAGGATCAAAACATTGTGATACTTCTGACAGTAAACTACGTTTGATGAGAGTACTGCATGATTTATTGTTTATCTTTTTGAGACTCAAAGTGTCTTCCTGTGTGTTCCAATTAAGTTCCAGCATATTGTTGCAGTCAAGAATTTCAGCTTCAGGGAAATCTTCCTTGATAAGTTCCCTTAACTGCTTTGAATTTGTATTCCACATCCTTAGAGACATATTTGTTTCTTTCATCTCCTTGTTAGCTTCTCGGTATAAGGATTTCAAATCCTCCTCTTTATTCACAGTGCCTTGAAGATTGTCCACATAGAAACTTTTCTTTAAGATTTCTTTGAAGGGACTTACAGATTTCTTCAAATGTGTATTTAGAGTAGCTTCTAGTAAGAATGGAGAGGATGTTGCACCAAATAATACTGATTTGAAACGATAAGTTTTCACAGGACTTTGAGGATCATGTGGATTTTCTGGCCACAAGAATCGAGCATAATCTCTATCTATTTCTTGTAGTCCTAT
Organism: Cherax quadricarinatus; assembly: GCF_038502225.1. Taxonomy (NCBI): domain Eukaryota; kingdom Metazoa; phylum Arthropoda; class Malacostraca; order Decapoda; family Parastacidae; genus Cherax; species Cherax quadricarinatus. Next base: position 13,122,225 of record NC_091310.1, read on the forward strand.
TCTTAAGAAAGCTTTGGAAATATCAGCCGTGTAGGCATATTGGTTTGTGCCACATTTCATAAGCACGTCTCCAAGCTTCTCAGTTAGTGAGAGTCCGGTCATCAGACAGTCATTAAGACTTGCTACATCTTTATTTGCACGTGCACTGCAATTGTATACAACTCGTAGTGGAGTGGTTTCAGAATCTTTTCTGACTCCATGGTGCAGGAGATAATGAGCTATCTTCAACTTATCTTCGACTACTTCCTCAATGAATTTGTCCAACTGTTCTTGTATGATATTATCTTAGACAGTCAGTAGCTCTGGATTCTTCCTGAGCTCATGCATTTGTGCTTTCATTTGTCCGAAAGCCATGCGATAATTGCTAGGCAGATGTGGTGGATTTAATTTCGATGGTAACCTAACCCAATACTGTCCATCTTTATATTTGACAGTGTCCAAATATTGGTTATAAGTCTGAGACTCTTGTGGGATTGGTTTATTTACATCAATGCCTATCGCATCTAAATCCCACAACTTATCAACTGGTTCATTCATTTCTTTCAGTAATGATAATTTTTGCTGTGGTACATGATCAGCGGTTATTCTCGGAGCTAGTACATTTTTCACTGAATCAATATCAGCTTCTTTCCTACTTTGAGAGGGAATGGGACCACATATCATGTGGCCTCCTGCTGTTTTCAGCAAGTGAACATCATGTTTACTTACTATATTTTGCACAAAACAGTGATAATAATCACTTCCAATGATTAAATCAATTGGACTAATAGTGTCCGTCTGTATGCCAGGACAGGCTAACTTCACCTTAGCTGCTTTCAGTGCTGCAACTGTTTCTTTTAACCCCTTACTGTCGCAACCGCCACTCCTGAGGCGCCTCCTGGTGTCGCAAAATTTCAAGAAAAAAAAAATTTCCCTATGAAATGAGAGAGAATCTTTTCCCAATTGTAATGACACCAAAAAAAACGAAATTTGATGGAAAACTGACGGAATTACGCTTTCGCGAAGTTAGCGACCTCTGCGATATACACAAATTGGCGATTTCGCCCACTTTGAGCCCTATTTTCGGCTAATTCCGTTGTTTCAGTCGACAAAACTCATAGCTATTTCTTTAGAACTTCATTTTGTCTATCGATTGAGTGCAAGAAACTGCCCATTTACCAATTTCAACTACCCAATAACGTGGTCAGAAATTTGCAATTTGGCCAATTTCACGAAAACTAAAAAATATGACAATTTCAAAATAAGGTCCAGAATGAACAATGCAGACATTTCTGGCTCTAAAATAACATTTTCTTTGTTCATCAGTCATGTCTCCAGGCCCCTCTGATATTACTCTTGCTTTCTATTTTGAATTTTTATTCAAACAGAAAATAAAAGATTTACTATTATGCATACTACTGCAATACTGTAATAATTGTATAAATAACATCAACCCATTCATGACTGCATATTAGAATGGCTAGTTGGACATTTATTGGACAAGGACATCATTTGTTTACTTTTGAACATCGGCAAAAATCAAACACTTCCCCTACTTTGAGCTCCATTTTCAGGCTCTTTTTATAATAAAATCAATCAAAATCACTTCTATTTCTATAATACGTTTTCCATTCTATTATATGAGACCAGGAAAACGAGAATACAACCATAAATACTATACGAAAATAGAACTCAAATTCGGCATTTCAGTTAAAAAAAACGGTCGGAGTTTTTTTTCTCATTATGCACTGCGTGCTCCAGGATTTCTTTTATATAGTGCACACTGACCACACAGACCCATTCTCTCACATGTGGGCCTACCAGCTTTCTCCTTCTTGATTTGAAGCCGCTAGAATTTATGAGTAAATATACGTCAAACATGGTACCTCGTAAGACGTATATATACGGCCGTCAAAGGGTTAATCCCTGGATCTGCACAGACTTATGTAAATTATCTACTACCACAGCTTCTACTGTCTTTTTCCTGTTTCCTAGACCAACAGTGATTCTGGCTAGGTCATATGTCTGTTTACCAGAATTGTGGAAAAAAACAGCTATATCTAACTGTACTTTGGCATAGGGTTGTTTAATCAGTTTCTGTAACACTTCTTCTTATGAAGGACGTTTGTGAGCCTTGATCAAATAGTGTTAGCACATTGGTTTTGTGTAATTTATTAGATAACTCAACTCGAGCTATCGGGAGAGCAATTGCTTTAAACTTATCTCTCACATTTAATGCTGCTGCTTGTTGACTTCCTGATTCTGTGGAAGTCTTCTGCTGTTCAGCAAAAGTATTTGGGCATAATGCTGTATGATGCATACCCTTGCATTTAAAGCACTTCTTCAGTGAGCATTTTCCTCCCTTGTGTTCACCTAAACACTTGATACACCTTTTCAGCTGAAGAACACGTTGCTTACGTGCCTCCATTGATGTGTATTGAATACAATACTGTGCCCAATGTGTTCCATCACAAAGTACACATTTTGGAGTACATTTATGTGTGACAGTTCGTTTACTGTTGTATTCACAGCTTGATAAATGCCCATATGGGATTTCCCATTCTGTGGTTTAGTGGGATTAGATATACTCTTGATATACTGAGTTAAAGGTTTATTATCCACGGGATTTGTGGATTTTTCATCTTGTCTCGTTGCTTGCATGCATAAAACTATTGTTTGTAAACCATTGCTAATTTCTTCATAAGTGAAATAGCGTTTATTGAACATATTTAATCGTTCAATAGTTTGTGGTGACAACTTATCCTGTACAATACCACTGATAAACCAATCACATTGTCTTAAGTCATATTTAGCATCTAGAGATCTGAGACTATTGTCTAATGTGATTCTAAATGCCTGTAAGTCTGAAAAACAATCTTCTGGAGAAACTTCTGGAGATACGGAACTAGGGAAAGCACCACAAAGAAACTGGACCACACCTGACTATGAACCCACCTGATTATAACCACATATGACTATGACCCCACCTGACTGTGATCAGTCCTGACTAGAGGAGCTAGACAAGACCAAGTTTCTACCCAGCAGGGTCACTGGATGGGGAAGCACTAAAATGCAAAAGTGGGGGACATAGATGGACTTCTAGAGACACGGAACTAGGGGAAGCACAAGTAGGTGGAATTGGGGAATGCGGAAGGATTGAAATCCGGAGGTCCACGGATGGAGATTTGCAAACATGATCCAAAAGGCAAGCAGAGCGAAGGCAAGAGATAGAGGGGCGTACCTTGGAAAAGTGGCATACGGAGAATACCTGAGGGGATACACCATGGGAGGGCGCCCCCTAAATATGAGCCACTCGCCTCCACGTAGTGGGGTCTGATAACTCAGATAATAATAATAAAATTTTAGTTTCAGGGTTGTTAAATAATGGAATCATTTGACTTGTGATGCCGATTCCAGCAATCTAAGAGAGCTAGGTTTCATCCCCTTCAAATATAATTTAGTGAATACACACTCACGCACGCACGCACGCACGCACGCACGCACGCACGCACGCACGCACGCACGCACACACACACACACACACACACACACACACACACACACACACACACACACACACACACACACACACACACACACACACACACACGCTATGTGTATCCCTAACAATATTCAATACATCTATTGAAACAGGGAGATTGCGTGAGGCATGGAAGACAGCAAATGTAGTCCCAATCTTTAAAAAAGGAGATAGACATGAAACACTGAACTACAGACCAGTGTCACTGACATGTATAGAATGCAAAGTCATGGAGAAGATTATCAGGAGAAGAGTGGTGGAACACCTAGAAAAGAATGATCTCATCAACAGCAGCCAACATGGTTTCAGGGACGGGAAATCCTGTGTCACAAACCTACTGGAATTCTGACATGGTGACAGCAGTAAGACAAGAGAGAGAGGGGTGGGTGGATTGCATTTTCTTGGACTGGAAGAAGGCGTTTGAAACAGTTCTACACAAAAGATTAGTGCAAAAACTGGAGGAACAAGCAGGGATAACAGGGGAGTGCAAAAACTGGAGGAACAAGCAGGGATAACAAGGGAGGCACTTCAATGGATCAAGGAATACTTGTCAGGAAGACAGCAGCGAGTCATGTTACGTGTCGAGGTGTCAGAGTGGGCACCTGTGACCAGCGGGGTCCCACAGGGGTCAGTCCTAGGACCAGTGCTGTTTCTGGTATTTATGAACGACTTGACGGAAGGAATAGACTCCGAGGTGTCCCTGTTTGCAGATGACGTGAAGTTGATGAGAAGAATTCATTTGATCGAAGACCAGGCAGAACTACAAAGGGATCTGGACAGGCTGCAGACCTGGTCCAGCAATTGGCTCCTGGAGTTCAACCCCACCAAGTGCAAAGTCATGAAGATTGGGGAAGGGTAAAGAAGACCGCAGATGGAGTACAGTCTAGGGGGCCAAAGACTACAAACCTCACTCAAGGAAAAAGATCTTGGGGTGAGTATAACACCAGGCACATCTCCTGAAGTGCACATCAACCAAATAACTGCTGCAGCATATGGGGGCCTAGCAAACCTCAGAACAGCATTCCGACATCTTAATAAGGAATCGTTCAGGACCCTGTACACCGTGTACGTTAGGCCCATATTGGAGTATGCGGCACCAGTTTGGAACCCACACCTAGCCAAGCACGTAAAGAAACTAGATAAAGTGCAAAGGTTTGCAACAAGACTAGTCCCAGAGTTAAGAGGTATGTCCTACGAGGAGAGGTTAAGGGAAATCGTCCTGACGACATTGGAGGACAGGAGAGGTAGGGGGGGACATGATAATGACATACAAAATACTGAGAGGAATTGACAAGGTGGACAAAGACAGGATGTTCCAGAGATGGGACACAACAACAAGGGGACACAGTTGGAAGTTGAAGACACAGATGAATCACAGGGATGTTAGGAAGTATTTCTTTAGCCACAGAGTAGTCAGGAAGTGGAATAGTTTGGGAAGCGAAGTAGTGGAGGCAAGATCCATACATAGCTTTAAGCAGAGGTATGATAAAGCTCACGGTTCAGGGAGAGTGACCTAGTAGCGACCAATGAAGAGGCGGAGCCAGGAGCTTGGACTCGACCCCTGCAACCTCAACTAGGTGAGTACAACTAGGTGAGTACACACACACACCACAGAACTGCAGAAGGCAACAGAGCAATGGTGGACACACTAGCTGAGGTGGTCAGAAGAGCTCACACGGGTAGAGCAATCACAAGGAGGAGATCAATTGGGAAAACCTGGAGCCACATGTGGGTCCCGAAACATGGAAAGCTAAGATGATGAATATGGTACAGGAAAACCTCATGCACCAACATGCTAAGAACACTACCATAGAGAGAGGGGAGGATGAACCAGCAAGACTGGACCTTGTGTTCACCCTGAGTAGCTCAGTTATTGAGGAAATAACATATGAAAGACCCCTTGGAGCTAGTGATCACGTAGTTCTGAGCATTGAATACATAGAGTTACAAGTGGAGAGGGTAACAGGAGTAAGATGGGGAAAAACCAAATTACAAAAGGGGGGACTAAACAGGTTTGTGGAACTTCCTGCAGGAGATTCAGTGGGAAAGAGAATTGGTAGGAAAGTTAGTAAACAAAATGGACTAAGTAACAAAATGCAAGGAGGCAGAGGATAGGTTTGTTCCCAAGGACAACAGAAATAATGGGAAGACCAGAACGAGCCCTTGGTTTATCCAAAGGTGTAGGGAGCTAAAAACTAAGTGCATTAGAGAATGGAAAAAGTACAGAAAACAAAGGGCTCAAGAAAATAAAAAGATTAGTCGAAAAGCATGCACAAATAAGGAGGGAGGCCCATCGAGAGTACGTAAACGACATAGCATCAAAAGTCAAGTCTTACTCGAAGCTGATGTATAGCAACATCAGGAGGAAGACAATAGTCAAGGACCAGGTAATCAGGCTAAGGAAAGAAGGTGGGGAGCTCACAAGAAACGACCAAGAAGTATGTGAGGAGCTCAACATGAGATTTAAGGAAGTATTTACAGTGGAGACAGAAAAGACTCCGGGAAGTCAGAACAAGGGGGTACACCAACAAGGAATATACCAGCAAGTGTTGGATGACATACAAACAACCAAGGAAGAGGTGAAGAAGATGTTAAGTGACCTACCTTGATACCTCAAAGGTGGTGGAACTGGACATCTCTCCATGGGTCCTTAGAGAGGGAACAGAGTTGCAGTGTGTGCCACTAACACCAATTTTCAATACATCCATTGAAACTGGGCAACTACCTGAGGTATGGAAGACAGCATATGTATTCCCCATTTTTAAAAAAGGAGACAGACACGAGGCACTAAACTATAGACCAGTGTCACTGACGTGTATAGTATGCAGAGTCATGGAGAAGATTATCAGGAGAGTGGTGGAGCACCTAGAACGGAACAAGCTTATAAACGACAACCAGCACGGATTCATGGAAGGCAAATGTGTCACAAACCTACTGGAGTTTCTTGACAAGGTAACGGAAGTAAGACAAGAGAGAGAGGGGTAGGTAGACTGCATTTTCTTTCACCGCATGGAAGGGGGATGTATAGATCACCGTAAGTTACCATAAGTTAAATATAAAATGAAGCTAATTGTTGGCTCAATACCTACCTTGTAGGTACGTTGCCGCCCTTCTTGGCTCGGAGCTGCTCGGCTTTCAGGATATTTTTGTTACTGTGAATTGCATCGAGAGGCATGTTTAGCATAGAGCATATATACGCCTTGTTTCACCTCTATGGATTTGAGTTCTGTGAAAATGAGTTGTGATTCAACGTCGTTCACCTTCTTCAGTACCTAATAAAACTCTGTTTCGGAGAGTGTGAATTATAGCAGCATACTGGGTGTCATGGTGTCCTTTGTTTATGAGTCTGAATTTGCTGCCTACGGAAGCTTTAGCTTGACTGATCTGCAAAGAAACACTATGCCTTCCCTCGGACTTTGATGATCGTACTTCCTGCCAATCTTCGCCATACGATATTTCTGTGGTAGGGATGAACATTTCTTCATCCGTACATATCTCGCTGGCCAGGCTGATTTCACTTTTATCGCTGACCCAAGAGCTCAGGGAGTCCAGCGAGTGGTCTCGCAGCTTCTTCGCCAAAACTGCTCGCCATCTTTCCAAATCCGAGTCTTTGGCTGAGTCCTTGGAAAAATGTGACATCTTCCTTTTGGAAGAATCCGTGTATGGATGAGTGCAGAATCTTGCTGAGCTTCTCTGTGACACATGGGTGAAGTTCTTGTTCATGTAGGTTTACCAGTCTTCTCCATATGGTGACCCGGCAGTGGCTCGCAAAAGAGTGTCAGAGTTGATACAAGAAATGTACCATTTACAGCCATATGGCCGGGGCAGCCTATGACAAGTGCAGTTGACCACATACCCTATGACAAGTCCAGTTGACCTATTCTGCATTAATTGGAATTTAGTGCCAGAACGACTCAGATTCCCTGGAGGTGTATTGAACACCTAACGTCTGACAGGAATGTCCTGGGTATTGTTGTTGCTTTATGTTAGCCAATACATGGCCTAGCACGGGTCTTAATCATAAGTTGACCCATTAGTGGTGCAGAATGGAAACTGAGGAGAGGGTTCTGGCAGGCGTCAGTTGGTCGCGGTTGCACTGAGGTGCTCACTTCATCTCTTGACCTCTCTCTATAGCATGTAACTCTGGAATCTGCTGCTCGTGGTAGGAGGCAAGGGCCACGCAGACGCCTTGACCATTCCCACGGTGAGCATTCATGCCAAGTGGAGTACCGCTTACAGCCTGGCGAGGCAGCTCTATAATAAGGGCACGGTAACTTTTTTCAACTCCAACTGAACCATTCTTGGCACTCACGCTGCAGCCGGAATGCCAAAACAACTCAGGAGATTCTCCGGAGGTGTGCTGAACACCTATCGCTGCCTCATCATGATGGGTATGTGTATAATGTTCGCCAAGACCAGGGTCCTGGCACGGGTCTTATATTGAGATGACCCGACTTCATGATGGGTAAAGAGTACATTAGTACATATAGGGTGGAGAGTCAGGTGTAGAATGCTAGCTAGATTGGATCTGAGACGGACCTGCATGGGACGGGCGGATATATTGTCATAAAGGATAACGATGACGTTTCTTGGAAAGAGGCTCAACTATGTTATAGAAGCCGTTGTTTTGGTTAAAAATGTTACATATTCAGATAAGTGGAATCATCACTTATCTGTACAGATATGTGGAATTATCACTTATCCGTAAATCTAAAATTTTCAACCAGAACAACGGTATTAGGCAGTGTATTACATAGTGTGTTGTTGAAAATCTGTATAGAAAACGCTCCATATATAATGTTACCGGAATTTGTTCTGAAACCGAACGCGTAATTAGTCCTGAGTAACCAGGATAGGACAAAAGCAGGAGAGGTGTGTCTTAGTACGAGAAGAGCGGCGGCTGGGAGAAGTCGGAAGTCGTCGTAGTTTGGCGTTGGTGTAAGTAGGTAGGGGTGATAATTTTTTTTTGTAAGTTTATATCACATGTTATTTCATTTTTCATGTTTACGTGTAAGGCCCTAGCGTACAGAGGCCTGTTTAAGTTTTGGAAGAGTACTTGTACAGCCTCCAGGTTGATAATATTTTACTAATTAGTAGCAGTGGTGGCCTGGTGGTTAACGCTCTCGCTTCACACGGTGAGGGCCTGGGTTCGATTCCCAGCCAGAGTAGAAACATTGGGCGTGTTTCTTTCCACCTGTTGTCTATGTTCTCCATCACACGGTGATGAGTGGAAACATCAGACGTGTTTCCTTACACCGGTTGTCTATGTTCACCCGTTAGTAAAATGCGTACCTGAGTGTCAGTCGACTGGTGTGGGTCGCATCCTGGGACAAAACTGACCTAATTTGCCTGAAATGCTCTGCATAACAAAGGACTTTCTGTATAGTATTATGTCATTGATGTCAGCTAGGCCTGTATACCTTGTACATGTACATGTAGTAAATAAAGATATTATTATATTGTTATGTAAGTTTTATATATATATATATATATATATATATATATATATATATATATATATATATATATATATATATATATATATATATATATATATATATATATATATATATATATATATATAGGTGAATTTTTGTGTCCTTATAATAAATTTAATATTGTCTCCACATTTAATGTAAAGGTACAAACTGGCCCTAGAGTGGTCTCTTTATCCATTTTAAATAATATAAATGGCATTAGACTAGGCAGGTCGCTTACTCTTAGGAGCCAGAACTTTGTTATGTTACACAGTCAAAAGCGTTAAAAGTGGCTTCTGTAACACAGATGAACCGCTTGCCAAGAAACTTCATCATTATCCTGCATAACATACTCGCCCGACCTGTGCAGGTCAGACTCAGAACCAGCTTACCAAACATTCTCGACGGTCACTTACAGGTCCGTCTCAAACCCAACCTACCCTGTCTTGCACTACCCAGCATTCTACACCTCACTCTCCACCCTACATATACTCACATACTCTTCACTCAGATAGCATTGCAGACAGCATTGCTGCACAGCAGACTTAGACCACACTTCACGATGCACTTCTCGAACAGGGTCAAGATCAAACCAGAGAGTGGGACAGTCAAGGACTCGTCCAAGCTAGCACTTGCAGCTGTCGTCAGTGGCAGACTGCAAGTCAAGTTTAATGCGATTCTGTCGCTGTACTGACGACGCCGAGGCTGAAAAACTCATTACCACCACTGCTACAACCACTCTACGAGATCAGGGATTTATTGTCTTGACCTCCCCAGCTCTGAGGGCCAGGAGAACTGTGTTCCTCAAGAGACTCGACAGGCTCATCACTGCCCAGGCTACAGAAGAAATCAAGTCGTCCATTGAAGCACAGAACCCTTGGGCCAGGGTGGAATTCATTACCAAAATACTCAATGCCTCCTCCATGCTGAAGGTCACCTTCACTGACGTCAACATGGCAGCCAGAGCTCTCGCTGAGGGACTGGCTATTCACTACTTCCACATCAATCCAGCCTTCATCGAAGCAGAAAAATTCCATCAAATTCCACAGTGTTCCAACTGTTACTCATACCTACATACCGCCAAAGACTGCCCTGCCAAGAATAAGAAGTTCTGCTCCATCTGCGGCCAAGAAGGGCATGACTTCAAGACGTGCATTACTGCCTCTCCAAGAATGATCACCATACTCTTGCTGCCAAGTGCCCAACTAGACGAGATATACTTAAGAAACAACTCAATAAAAAAAAAAAAAAAAAAAAAAAAAACTTCACAAGCGACTACATATGCTGCTATTACCAAGCTTCAAGCAGATACTACGAAAATTCTTCAAGCCACGCAAGCTGCATCTACCACTTCTTCGCCAGCTCTTACTGGCGACTTACTGGCATCATGTATGCTAATTTGCAGAATCTAGCTGAACCTGGTTCCTTCAACACGACCATCAACGAACTCTTCAAGCTCAACAACATGCCTGGTTTCACATTCCCTGCATCTCCACCTTCCAAAGAGATCATAAAATCCACTGCAAATGTCGCCAACATTACCGCTGCTCCACCGCTACCACACCTTCCTCCCGACACAGAGATGGACCAATCAGAGACCACTGAGACGCCGACCGATTCCACCAATGAGAGTCCACCAGCACCTGCTTCCACCTCACACACAACGGACCAATCAGACGCCTCACCTCAATCGTCTCAGCCACCAGCCAAGAAGGTGAAAACACAAGAGCCTTGGGATGCATCCCTACGTACTACCGCCACTCCACAAGAAGTCCACTGCTTGCCTGGTGTATACTTCTACACAACCAACCAGAATGGGAACGTAATGTACACTCCAGAAATTATTCAGCGCCTGCACAACGGGAAAGTCAAGTGCACCTGCGACTCAACTCGATCATTCACCACTGAATCCCTTATCAACCTTCTCTCAAAAAGTCACCGCTTTGTGGCACTCGACTATACCACAAGGAAGAAATTCAGGACTCTCCAGAATGGGGCTGTCGAAAGCAGTACCCTCACCTAGCAGCACTGTCAGTGATCAATCATCGTGAAGACAAGTTTCCCCAGCTGCCTGCTAAAGCTGTGGTGTGGCTCCAAAACGAACCCTGTAATTGCTGCCTCCACCCTCCTATGCTGCTGAAGATGCTAAACGAGAAGACACTTCCAACTTGGGGAGTCACCGCAAGACAGAAGAAGTCACCCTCCAACCGGAGGGCCCCAAGAAAGAATGCAGAAGAATTAAGATGAACGACAACCCCCACCCGAGAGGCCACCGCCTGGTCGCCATCTGGAGAAGACCCGGGCCGGAAGTACCGGCAAACCTACAACAACAACACCCAGGTAGACCTGGGTAAAGAGTTGATAAAGTCCACTGTGTGGGCGAAACATAGGATCGCATTATACTGTATTTGTGTTTATTTATCCAATGACATAAGTCTACACATGTTTTAATGGAATAAAGTTCGGCAATCGTAATTTTTTTTGAATGATCACAAGTTACTACTATTAACTGAAGATAAGTCGAAATAAGTATGCATAGTTCTAAGGCCAGCACAAACTATATGACATTTTCCTCACAAGTTTCCCACCTAATATATTCACATACAACATACACAAAAATTTTTAACAAGAGACAAAATACTACCCCCAAAATGTGACAATGATCCAAAACTGACTGTGTAATGAATGTGCTTATATTTTTGACTGCTTGTTTCTATTTAATGGAGAGGCACATTCCCTCACCATTCCTGTTTTGGGCCGATTGACTCAGTCGCTGAGAACCTGGATGTGAATGCTATGAAGACATCTCATCCATTCCTATGAAAATGTAGAGGGGAAGGCAAATAAAACATGAAAATAATCAGTGAGAATTAGAGATGACAAAATCCATTCACATGAAGAGGAAATGTTTTCGAATTGAGCCACAAAATGGAAAAATAAAACATAAATTGATAGAGCAAATCAAAGCTAAAGAATTCAAACTGTATACAAGAGCATCAAGCCTGTGTGTTGGCGCTGCCTTTGATGTTGCAGACTTTCTCTGATCCATAGTGATCCCATGTGATGCGAGTACAATATTCAAGCCTGAGTCATACCGAGAGGCGCATAGAAACTCGATGTTGTGAAGTTGAACACGTAACCTTTAGTGAACCGTTTTACAGTGAAAGTTGAGCAAATCATTCACTAGTTTTCGCCAAAGTCACGCAGCTTTTATCGGTCTCTTGCTTGACCTATCAAAACACTCGGTGATCATCGGAAAGCTGGGTACTGATCAGTGGCGTATATTGGTTCAGTAGCACAGTTTGTGCACTGTGCTACTATACTGAACCCACTATTCTGGAAAAAGGATTACTCGAAAATAAACATAGAAAATTCAGACTATTTCTGTACCTATTACAAATTGTAAATTGTAAATGATATAAATTTCATTGCATAAATAAACTTAATTAGTAATATGAAAGTTGTATAAATTGCAAAATAAGAGAGGAATTTGATCTTATGCATAAATTTAAAAACAAAGGCACCAGATAATTTTACTTACTCCATTTGTACGACATTTATATTTTTCTTTGAATTGTAAACTGTTCTAAGATCTCATCATACAATAAACATCTTTGTTTCAGTTGCATCAATGCAGTTTTTTTTAATAGAGAGTAAACTGAGGTCATTTAAACACTCCTGGATTTGCGATCCACAGTAGCAAAATAATATGGTTAACAAATCACATATTTTCTGTAACTATGTAATATTTGAGATCAACGTTAATAAATTCTGGCATATAGATTGCTAACGAACGCAAGGAAATCATGATGAGGGAGCGTCGACGAGCATATCAACACAACTTTTAAGGCTAAACTGTCAACAACAGCTGATATTGTTAGTTCAACAGCCCCAAACTTCGACCTAATTTAATCTTTATTTCGTAGTGTGTATAATTAAATTTCAAAAATTACGACCAAATTATATAATAATACTATAATATCAGAGTTACTATTAAGAAAATCAGTTTCAACTAATGAATTTTCAACGAATTTATTCATAGAACTTCTCACCACGAAAGCTTACACGGGATGTGTACTGGTGGAATGTCGCTCACCCTACGCCCTTATTTTTGTCAAATTTCTCATTATCCCGCAATCCACCCAGTGCCATATCATAATACAGAGGTGTGTGCAGTGCTATCTCAGAATATCTACCACAATATTTCATAACGGGATAGAAAAATTAGTTTATCATTGTGATCCATGATTATATTATTGAGTTTAACAAATATTAATGATGAATTTACCATCTTTGTTGTGTGTGCAGCACCCACCTAGCACATCCAGAATATACACCCCTGTCAGTATGTGCCTCTCTTACTAATTACAATACCACACCTCACCCACTACCGCGATGCACAGTGTGGCAAGAAGCCAGTCATAAAACACGCACGCCAATGAATACACCGTGCTAACATTTACATTCCAGGAATACAAGTATAGGTCGTAAGGGGAAAAAAATACAGGAAAAATTAAAATCATATAAGGAAAGAAAATTTCCTAGGAATCGTTAGGACTTAACTCACAGAGAAATAATTTTAGGCCCTGCTAACTTTAACGGAATATAATGTGATTCCAAATGGAACTTACTATCAAGTAAGTAGTAATTACATCTGGGATGTAGACAAAAGGATCCCAATAAAAGAGTATTGAATAGGTCGGCATCATTACCTTGAGCTCCATCTCATCACAACTAGAAGACATTTGGTAGACCTCACATGATCTAGAATAAGTAAAAGATATAAGAGAATATATCACGCAAGAAATATGAGTCGTTAAACTTTAACCAAGTGTTCCGATATGAGAGATGACTGGTAACTTTTTTTGGTCATGAGCAAGACTGAGAGCTGTTTCTCGACATTGCCTTGGGACATCCAGAATAGAATGGTCTACTTTATTTGAAACAGTCTTTAAAATAGACTTAGAGAGAATCAATGTAGATAAATGTCCTAATTACATTTCCTTCAAGTATTACTTTCACCTTAGAGTCGAGGTTATGGCAGTTTTGGAGATCTTAACAATTATGTTTAAAGGTCAAAGTCACACTTTTGCTATATCCAAGAGTTTAAAGTCTGGAAATAGAGTAGGGTGGTATGTTGGTCTCACAGAATGAACCGATATACACTCACCTAATTCTGGCCCAAAATCAGGAGGAATTGCTACTGTTTCAGTCGTTGTCGTCGTAGTCTCAATCAAACTCAGGTACAATATCATCGTAGTTGAGAGGAGATTTAGAAGTGTGATGGGAAACAGAGGTGAGAGATGATGTAAAGTCTGCTTCGGATGGGAAGGAAGCATCTATAATATTTCTAACAAGAGCAGAGCAGGATGTGATGGGGGCAAGCACTGCCTTAGTCCAACCTGTGTAAATCATCTAGACTTCTGGAAATACCATATCGTAGGAAAGGTATCCATATAGGCCAAATTATCTTCAAGAGTAATAGTGGTTTAGAAGAGTTTAAAAACTGGGAACAGTTTATCGGAAATTGTATATGTAGTGTCAAGCTGATTTTTTAAGTTCGTAAAGTACAGCTGACAATCTGGACTTTTATGACTTGATTCGCTTCAGGAAAAACACATTGGTGTAAATTCAGGTTGACGTATTCTGTTGGTTGTTAATTTCTTCGGCTTTGGAATTTCTACCTTTGGACTTGATCCTTGAAGATCTTAAGAGTTATGAGCTTCGGTGTAGACATCATCAGCTTCAGCATCTTATGCAACAGTATGCAAATTGCGCTCTCATATAGATGTCCGAAATGGCTAAGGGACTACAGCAGCATGGAACTGGGCAGCGGCAATGAAACCTATTAGACACACACAGTCGAAAATTCAGAAGAAAGCGGCTTGAAACTGGTTGAAATTCTGGCCGAGCCTCAACATAACGTGCGGAAATTCTTTCCTGTACGATTTTGTTTTTGTTTTCTGGAAGCCTTTATAAGCGCCTTCCTAAGACCATAAAAATTAAGTAACACTGCAGGAGGCCTACTGGCCCAAACTACGCAGGTCATTTTCAAACCAAACTTTCTAGGAAAATATTTTTCTCAACCCATTCTCAAGGCTAGACAAGGAATAATCTTTAATAACCTTACTAACTTATGTAGTGCAAGTCCCACTTAAGCCCAACACCTCACACTCATGTATTTATGCAACCAATGTATGAAGCCCCCGAAAGTTTTCCTTCAATGGCCCTGTTAGGCAGGTTGTTCCACTCAGACTACTCTCTTTTTTAACCAGTACTTTTTTGTATCCTTTCTTAACCTAAACTTACTTGATATGAATCCATTGTTTTGAGTTCTTTCTTGAAGGGATATCCTAAGAAGCTCATTTATACATTCTTTTAAATCTTTTGTTCCAGTAATACACTTAATTTATATCACCCCTCATTCTTCGTCCTACATGAGAGTGCAGGTTAACGGATCACAATTTGTTTTTGTTTAAAAGATTTCTTATGCAATAGAATAATTCTGTTATTCTTCTCTGAATGTCCTCCAATGAAATAACGTCCTATCTGTAATATGAATACCAGAACTGAGCAGCATAATCTACGTGAGGCTGTACTTATAACTTATAGAGCTCTTTTATAGCCTCTGGGCTCCTATTACTTAAACTTCTTGGTTATATTTATCGTGCATACTTTATTATCGTCCTGTTCTACATAATTTATTATTTCTGGAATTTTGCTAGTATCTTCCTGAGTAAAAACTGAGAGGAAGTAATTGCTGAAAAGTTCACGCACTTCCTTATCACTGTCAGTGATCTGACATGAGTTACTGGGCCTATCTTGTCCCTAAAATACTTCTGTATACATGAAAGAATCCTTTTGGGGTAGTCTTCGATTCCCTTGCAGCTTTAACCTCGTAATCCCTTTTTGCTTTACTTATTCATTTTTTTATATTTCTCTAACTGATTATAATGATTTCTTCACTGCCCATCCCCTCTTTTGATACGCCTATATATGCCTCTCTTTTGACCAGTGAGATGTTTTAATCTATTGTTCATCCATTTGAGATCATTTTTGTTAGATCTAATTTCCCTACTCGAAACAAACGTCGTCTGTGCAGCTAGAACTATGCTCTGAAATACATCATATCGGCAACCAACACTACTTACCTGACCCATAGTCAGGTCATCCCGATTTAGCCCACCCAGGTAATTTCTCAGTCCCATGAAGTCAGACAAGCGGAAGTCTGGGAGAGACTTGATTGCAGATATCCGGGTATTTCTATGGTGTATTGAAACTAAGTCATCTGTGATCACTTTCCCCAAGCTCATCATTAACCTCAAGATTATTAATTAGTGATTCTTTGTTGGTAAGTACCAAGTCAAGCAGGTTGTTTCCTCTAGTTGGTTTTGTCACAAACTGTTTTAAAAAGGAATCCTGAAGCATATCAAGGGTCACTAGAATCAAGATTTCATTTTACGTTGTTCCAATTAATTTGTCTAAAGTTAAAATCTCCAATTAACACAACATTATCATATCTAGACGCCTTATGAATTTCGTCCCATAATAGCTTACTGCACTCCCTATCAAGGTTTGGCGGCCTATAAATCACACCCAAAATTAATTTTTCACGACCCTCGAGAAACTGTAGCCAAACAGATTCTGTGTCCGGTGTTTCTAATCTTATATATTGTCTAACACAACAGTTTAAATTATCTCTGACATACATCGCCACTCCACCACCCTTCCTGTTCACCCTATAAGTCTGAAATACTCTATAACCCGGTATGTTGCTTTCAGAAGGCATTTCTCTATCTTTTAAGTTGAACCAGGTCTCTGTTATAGCAATAATATCTATATTATCTGCACTTGGTCATCTATCTTATTTATTAGAATACTCCTATTTATATGGTTAACCTTAGGGGAGCTAGTCACTCGTATCCCTCTATTGTCTTTGTTGAACTCTACTAGCAACTCTACTAGCAACTTTATTTTGAATATTTTCTATTAAACATATCCCTGGGGTATCCTGGTAATATCTGTTGTTTTCAAGGTTAGTACCTCAGCCTGATTGTTTCCCACAAACACCCATGCTTCTATAATCTATTAGTTTGAAGTCCTAGACAAGTCATCAATGACCCCCTTAATCGAACTGGCTAATGCAACCACTCCAACCCCAGAGAGATGAACCCCATCCATTGCATACATATCACGTTTGCCATAAGTTGCTGTCTAGTCAGCAATTTATACCAATTGCCCTAGACATCCATTCACTGCACACTCCCTTTCTAGACAAAATGCTACATATGATTGGGATCCCTCCCTTATACCTGACTACATCTATGGCTAACCTGTACTTATCCAGCAGCTCCTGTCTCCTGCCCTTCGTGATGTCATTTCTACCAGCACTAAGACAGATAAGTGTGTGATGTATTTTAAGTAGCCTTCACAAATGACTTGATCTTTATTACCCCTTTCAGAGAATACTTCCTTGAATTCCTCTGTTTTATTGGAAGCATTTGGAGGAGCTATATATTCTGTTCCTTTGCATAAAATTTATGTACAGTGCAAATATTACACTGGGTACTTGACTGTAGGTGTCTCAAAAGGATTCCCCATGAAAGATGCCATGTTATTACTGGGTAATAACATTACTACTGTTAGTTCGTGTCCTGAACCTATAATGATTAATTCTTCTCCGGTGTTGGCCATAACTCGGGCAACATCCCAAGGGTTGTCTGGAGAGAATGTTGACCTATCCTTGGACGACTCCGATCTCGGAATAGCCACGTTGTTTTATGAGGCACACCGGCCGGAGCCTCGTAAATCAAGTGAACAGACCCCGATCAAGCCTTTCTATTCCCAGGTTGCAGGATTGCCAGATGTCTCTGTTTCCATGCCCGAGGGACTGTCCTTCCGGGAGGAACAACGAAAGGACCCTTCTTTAAAATTCGCTTTTGAGGCAGCCATGGGTAAATCCTCTTTGGGTCATCCGGTCAAGTATGAAGTTAAAAATGATTATTTGATCTGCACTGAGACTGGTAAGGAGATAGAGGGCCGGCAATTGTTTAACTGGTTAGTGGTTCCAACAAAGTATAGACCTCAAATATTAAATATAGCTCATAATACTTCATTAGGAGGTCACTTAGGAATTACAAAAACCTTGTATAGAATCACAAAAGAATTTTATTGGCCAAAATTAAAGAAAGATGTGAAGAATCATATTAGGTGTTGCCGAGAATGTCAGCAAGTTGGGAAACCTGGACATTCCATTAAACCTGCACCTCTCCAACCTATACCTGCTGATGGAGAACCTTTTGCAGATTTAATTATAGATTGTGTAGGTCCACTACCTAGGCCAAAGTCTGGAAATCAATATTTATTTACGATTATGGATAAAGTAACCAGATACCCTGAAGTCATTCCCATTCTAGAGCTGGTTGAAGCACGGTCTGCTATCTTGTGGCTTCTATTTCTGCCTTGCTTACCGTGGAGTGCACTATACTTATCACTGTACATAGTGTACATATTGCTGTTCTAAATTGGTGAAGGATAATATAAGTCTAAACTTTTTCTACTGTGTTTATTTTGCTCCCATTACACCCGGGATAACAGGCCATTTGGAATCCTGGGTTGTAATAATCTTCTCTCCGCAGTTCATGCACTTAGCTATGTTTCTTTCATTTCCTGACTCTTCTTGACAGAGACGCCACTACTTCAGAAGGTGCCATGATACTGATGCTTCCACTGAAGTTTCCATTTTTATTATACTCATGCTGTAGCTCCAACCTGTCAATAAACGATGGCTCTACAGAGTAAATTAAGACACAAAAGTTTCTCAGATGTCTAAACCAACAGACTACTTTGTCTATTGTATACGCCAAAATCTAGTGTACAGATTTTTTTATGCGTTGGAAATGTATAGATTTTTTTTTTTTGCAGCTTCTGTATTACTGGCATTCCACTTCACCTTTAAAAAATTGATGTCCAGGAATTAGGCCATGTTGTTAAGCAGTATCACTCGTATTACAATGGGAGAAAATATAATTTAAAAAATAATATAGGAAATTAAAATATTGGCAAAATAGTAACTTAGTTTCTATTGCCCTGGTTTAACTTTCACTGTCATTCCTTCACTTTGTTCTAATGAAACTACATAAAATATTACAAAATTAACTTGAAAGAAAATAAAAGTATAAAACTCCATTGTAGGATAAACCTAATACCACAATTATGAAGCATCAGGAAATGGTTTCTCCTGATTCACTTCATAACTCGTTCAAAATTGTTGTTAAGCCACAACTGCTCATGATTCCCACGAATACTTAACTTTTTCGAGAAATTATAACCAGTGCCTTCATGTCAAAAAAAAAAAAAAAATGCCCATTACTTCTTACACCATATTCAAAACGCTACTTATTAAAATCTTTAAACGAAAAAAATGCGTCAGTTCGTCAACAAATCTCGACTCCGACTGAGGGAGGAGCCCTGTCAACATAGTCCACGCAAAGACAAACCTTGACAATACAGGTACTGAACTTAACTCAAACAATGAAAATCAATTGAGAATGTAGAGTTATGTACCATTCGATGTATTTTATGATGTAATTTAGAAAGGTATATACTTGACAAGAGTTAATTACAATAATATTTACGAACGCTGATTAATGTAAAAGTTAAATTACAATTAAATTATTTAGTGTTCTTAATTACATTGTTAAATATACAGTCTTTTCATCATATACATAACGTATTCTTATTTATCTATGAAAATTTGTGGACGTGGCAAGAACGGGTACTTCCTCAAGCTTCTTTGTTTTTCAAATGCAGATTTGTCAGTGTTAAGTTAACTTAAGTTACTTTAGGTTAGGTTATGTAACATTGGGTTAATTAATGTTAGGTTATGTAACATTAAGTTAATTTAAGTTAGGTTATGTGGGGATAAATTAGGTTAGGTTTGATTAATGCTAAGTTGGGTTACATAAATTTGTGAAAATGTACACAAATAACCCGCATATGGAAGACGGAAACCTATGACGACATTTCGGTCGAATTCGGACTCTTAAGAAGTCACACACTACAGTTAATGGTACGAGTCAGTCTCCTCTGTGCGAGTTATTTTTGTACTGTTCCATTCACGGTACTCTGCCATTTTTAATCCTTATAAGAACGAATATTATCAATAAATAATATTTAATAAACGACCTTTTAATGCCAGGAAATCAGGTGTCTGAGAAATTGCAGGCAAATCTCAAATCCGAACGTGGTGCGAGGATGAGCTAAATATTCATTGGAGTGAGACACGGGGCTTGTAATGACCTGTCAGGTGCAGGCCATTATTACCAGCACAGACCAGTAGCATATCTAGATTAAAAAATATGTATGAAAGGACTTCCGGTTAAATATGGAAGTGCTTTCCGCATATTTATAAGAATCAAAAGACCTTCCATGATTAACTGTTTCCTGAGAAAAGAATCTCAACATAACATGTTTTGTCGAATGTGTATTATTTTTGGATGACATACTGATGGTCGTACAGACCAAATTCAGTCTTTAATTTTCCGGTTATTTTAACATTATTGCTTTTCATCATGAGTAAAAGTAAATTTCCCAAATAACTTTTGTGTTCAGATTGAACAGACGTTACTGGGCAAAGTTCATTAGTTTCTATGAGCTACTTTTATTGCTTATTCTGTAAAATGTCCTTTTGTTTACTAAATTGTACTGTCGTGCAACAAAACATAAACATAATTCCTTCCCCCCCACTATAAACACATCTTATTTACCACACACTCAATTGTTGTTTAACCTGGAATATTTTACAAGACTTGTATCATATACTTCATATTATGTCAAAGGCTAAGCCAACATCAGTGAGAGAGTTCGTTTCTCTGCCACTTCATACTTGCAGATAATGTCAGTTAATCCTGCTCAGACAGGCACCTGACGGCTGATTATACAAATTATATTCAAAATAGAGACGGAGTTATTATCTCCTCGATGTTGAATTGAGAAGAATACACGTCATGTAGCAGATTATTTTTCTCTGCTTTCTTTTCTGCATAGTAATACACACGAGAACACGCACCCGTTACTGCACGCACTCAAGCAGACATGCAATGCAACACGCAAGTGCGCACGCTAGTGATTATGAAATAGATGGTTCATGCTAATTATCGTTATTCCTACGCAAGTAATGAGAATTTTGTTGATAGTAATGGTTGTTGAATATATTTATAGATGGGGTTGTAAGAGAAGTGAATTCAGGGGCGTTGCAGAGAAGTGTGGAATTTTGTAAAATGAAGAATTTAATACAAAGTGGGAGTTGTCACAGTTGCTTTTTGCTGATGACATTGTGCGTTTGGGTGATTCTAAAGAGAAGTTGCTAAGGTTGGTAGATGAATTCAGGGGGGCATGAAAAGAAAGAAATTAAAAGTGAACAAAGGAAACACCAATGTGATGAGGGTAAAAAAATTAAAGATTAGATGTAGATTGGAGAGAGGGAGAATGGAGGAAGTGAACGTGTTTAGATATTTGGGAATGAACTTTTCAGAAGATGGGTTTGTGAAACACGATGCATGTCAACCATAGAGGTGACGAAGGTAAAAAAAAAAAAGGTGAGTGATGCATTAAGGAGTCTGTGGACACAGAATTTCATCCGTCAGAGAAACTACTCTTTCTGGCGGTGAAGGCACCACACCCAGGAGATTTCCTTCTAGCTGTTCCCAATTCCTCCCTGGGCACTCGACTCGACCCACAGGCCATTCGGATTGGTGTTGCTCTTCGCCTAGCCGCCCCCATCCTCACCGAACACAGGTGTATTTGCGGCAGGGCGACAGCTGATCAATTCGGACTTCATGGTCTCGTGTGTCACACAGCAGAAGGGAAGTATGCCAGACATGAGGTAAATTACTTCATAAAGAGAAGCCTCGCCACAGCCCGTTGCTCATCTCAACGGGAACCCCAAGTACAGAGGTCTGACGGAAGTCAAAAGCGTCCTGATGGAGCCACTATCCTACCCTGAAAGGATGGAAAGCAGATTGCCTGGGACTACACCTGTGCTGACACATTGGCAGACACCTACTTGCCATATTCCACAGCTGAAGGGGGTGGAGCTGCCAGCCACAGGGAGATCCAGAAGATCCGCAAATAACTTCATCCCAATAGGGTCGGAGACCCTTGGAGCATGGGACAAGTGAGCTCTAAACTTCCTCAAAGAGCTGGGTGAAAAGCTCATCATAGAAACCAAGGACCACAGAGCGACCAGCTTCCTCTTTCAGAGACTCAGTGTCGCGATCCAGAGAAGAAATGCCTACAGCATTTTGGGCACGCAGCCCACCGTCGGGGAGCTGGACGAAGTATTCGAGATGTAGCTCTGAGTTGTTATCTAGGTTGTTTTACTTTCTGTTGTATTTTTGTGAATGTTTTGTCAATGTATTTTGTCTTTAAATAAAATACATATTAAATATAGGGGGTGGTAGGAGAAAATTCTCAAACAGCTTTAGGGAGAACCTCGAGTTTTCCCGGAAGCAATTTATTCTTATATACACATATATCGTGCCGAATATGTAAAACTGGTCAGTTAGCAAGAACTCATTTAAAATTAAGTCTTTTCTAAAATTTTCTCTTATACGTTTAAAGATATTTTTTTTCATTAATGTTAATGTAAAAAAAAATAATTTTGCTCCAAAAGAATCTTAGAAAACTTACCTAACCTTATTATACCAAGAACAATTTATTTTAGTCTAACTTTACATTTGTTTACAATAATTTAGTACTAAACAAACACAGCGAAATATATATTTTTTGTTAGGTTCAGAAAGATTTTGGCGAAATTATTGCATACACAAATTTTCGCTTGTCCTATATGGCAAGATGAGCGC
Organism: Cherax quadricarinatus; assembly: GCF_038502225.1. Taxonomy (NCBI): domain Eukaryota; kingdom Metazoa; phylum Arthropoda; class Malacostraca; order Decapoda; family Parastacidae; genus Cherax; species Cherax quadricarinatus. The sequence continues at coordinate 13,145,087 of NC_091310.1, forward strand.
TGCTATATATATATATATATATATATATATATATATATATATATATATATATATATATATATATATATATATATATATATATATATTGGTAGTAGGTTGGTAGACAACAACCACTCAGGGAGTCAGGGAGGTACTGCCGTCCTGCCAAGTGAGTGTAAAACGAAAGCCTGTAATTGTTTTACATGATGGTAGGATTGCTGGTGTCTTTTGTCTGTCTTATAAATATGCAAGATTACAGGTACATCTTGCTAATTCTACTTACACTTAGGTCACACTACACATACATGTACACGTTTATTTATACACACTCATCTGAGTTTTCTTTGATTTTATCTTAATAGTTCTTGTTCTTATTACTTTTCCTTTTATATCCATTGGAAGCGGAATAAGAATCTTTCCTCCGTAAGCCAACCTGTTGTAAAAGTCAACTAAAATGCCGGGAGCAATGAGCTAGTAACCCCTTTTCCTGTAATAATTACTAAAAAGAATAAGAAGAAAATTGTCAAAGTGGGATGTCTGAATGTGCGTGGATGTTGTGCGGATGAAAAGAAAGAGATGATTGTGGATGCTATGAATGAGAAGAAGCTGGATGTTCTGGCTTTAATTAAGTGAAACAAAGCTGAAATGGGGTTGGAGAGTTTCAGTGGAGAGGAACAAATGGGCTTAGGTCAGGTGTTTTAAATAGAGTTAGAGTTAAAGGAGTAGCAACAATGTTGAAGGATAAGCTATTACAGGAAAAGAGGGACTATAAATGTATTAATTCAAGGATTATGTGGAGTAAAATAAAGGTTGGATGTGAAAAGTGGGCTATAGTAAGCGTATATGCACCTGGAGAAGAGAGAAGTGTAGAGGAGAGAGAGAGAGATAGATTTTTGGAAATGTTGAGTGAATGCGTGGGGAGTTTTGAGCCAAGTGTGAGAGTACTTGTGGTTGGGGATTTCAATGCTAAAGTGGGTAAAAATGTTGTTGAGGGAGTAGTAGGTAAATCTGAGGTGCCAGGGGTAAATGTAAATGGGGAGCCTTGAATTGAGCTATGTGTAGAAAGAGGTAATACATATTTTAAGAAAAAGAGGATACATAAATATACAAGGTAAGATATAGCACGTAATGAAAGTAGTTTGTTAGATTATGTATTGGTGGACAAAAGGTTGATGGGTAGGCTCCAGGATGTACACGTTTATAGAGGGACAACTGATATATCGGATCATTATTTAGCTGAAGTTACAGTTAGAGTAAGTGGTAGATGGGACAAGAGGAAAAATGGCAACAAGTATAAGGGAGGTGAAAGTGTATAATCTAAGGGAGGAGGAAGTTCGGGTGAGATATAAGCAACTGAGATATAAGCTGTCTATTCTGCACGACATTATATATATATATATATATATATATATATATATATATATATATATATATATATATATATATATATATATATGTAGTATATATATATGTAGCATCGAGAAAGTAGTATCAAGCAAGTCCATGGTCGACAGGAATATAATTGAATCTTGTTTCATAAAAAGCAGTTTTGACAATAATATGAATATTTCCTTTGGTTTATATAAATTAGATCCATTTATAATTAATAGAATTTGGGTAGAATTTAATAATACACTGGACAAATAAATAGCTTGGGGGTGAGTTTTGCAAAGGACCTATCCAAGTTGGCTCGCCGCGCGTCACGTGTTTAACCGTTGTGGGATCTGATAGTGAGGTGCTGGCCGACCCCTTATATAGCTTCCTTGGATGCTTCACTTTCATAGTTCCTTGATAATGTGAGTAGTCACGAAAGCGCTTGGAATTTCTCTATTCTTTCAGAGTGGTTGTTTTGCATATTTTGAAATCACCTGTTTACTGTGATCTTATTGCATAAATATATATATATATATATATATATATATATATATATATATATATATATATATATATATATATATATATATATGTGTGTGTGTGTGTGTGTGTGTGCATTAAAATCACAGTAAACAGGTGATATCAAGCAACGACTGTGAAAAAATAGCGAAATTACAAAGAGAAGCTACAAATAACTGTTCCTATGTACACTATTATTCTTCACATCAAGATGGAGTTAAACTGTCGGTTTTCTCATCAATGTTTCTGAGAGTTTTACGTATTTGTAGTCCATTCTTCATAGATGAAGAAATCTCCAAAATTTATGAAATAGCTAATGATCTAAAATACCGCAGAAATGTAATTGATATATCTCTTAAAATAGCTAGAAATACATTTTACAATCCAAAAATGGACAACCAACCTTATTCAACTAAAAATATGTTGGTTCTCCTTTCCCATGAAAACTTGGTTGTATTTAAAAATCTCCCCAAAATTCTCCCCAAAATGCTGATGGATGTGTCTATAAGATTCCTTGCAAGATATGCGATAAAATATATTACGGTCAAACTAGTAAAACTCTCCAACTAAGATTTAAATAACATAAATGTAGCATTAGAACTGGACAAGATTCTAATGTTCCATTTATTCATGTGATAGATTTTAACCATCCAATTGATTTTCAGAAAGCTGAGAAAGTTGTATAAAGTAAGTCCATGATCGACAGTAATATAATAGAATCATGTTTCATAAAAAGCAGTTTTGAAAATAATATGAATTTTTCCATTGGATTATGTACATTTGATTCATTTATAATTAATAAAATTTGGGAAGAATGTAACGATATATTAGACAAAAAATTTTAATGCTTGGGTAGACAATCAGGTGTGTAGATGAATGGTTCAGAGAACCGACACAACCTTTCATCTACAAACCAGTCTGACACAGCAACATCTTCGTATCTTAATACAGGGAATTCTTCACTTGCCTAATCCTTGGGCACGACCTACTTCCACACTGGTCAAATGTGACACCACCTACGACTGCTGCACCTCTCCTGCCTACGGCATATAAGCTACTTCTCCGCAGATATGCTATATTCTTTTAAAGATTGATGGACTGACCACATCGACTCAAGGCTGAGGGACTGATTACCTCAAACTCCTCCTCCTGTTCTTCACCATTCTCCTTTGTATTGACTGATGAAGCCACTGTTTGGCGAAACGTTCCCCCAGTAAAGATTACCCAAGAGTTGCACAATCAGGAGTGTTTCACAGAGTCGGGTGTTGTCACACGACTGTGAAGTGTAGTCTTGTTGTAGTGATATGATTGTGAGGTGAAGTCTTGCCCCTTTATATGCCTTCCTGTTGTTTTTCTTTAATGGTTCCCTGATAATGTCAGAAGCCAGGAAAACGCTTGGAATTTCGATGTTTAAAATTATATATATATATATATATATATATATATATATATATATATATATATATATATATATATATATATATATATAATGTCGAGCCGAATAGGCAGAATTTGCGATCTTGGCTTAAATAGCAACTCTCATCTTGCCATATAGGACAAGTGAAAATTTGTGTATGCAATAATTTCGTCAAATTTATCCTGAACCTTACCAAAAAAATATATTTCATTGTGTTTGTTTAGTATTAAATTATTGTAAGCAAATCTAAATTATATTTAGTTGGGTTAAGCTAATATAAATTGTTCTTCTTATAATAAGGTTAGGTAAGTTTTCTAAGATTCTTTTTGAGCAAAATTAAAAATTTTTACATTAACATTAATGAAAAAAATATATCTTTAAAGGTATAAGAGAAAATTTTAGAAAGGACTTAATTTTAAATGAGTTCTTGGTAACTGACCAGTTTTACATATTCGGCACGACATATATATATATATGAAATGGCATGCCGAATTGGAAAATCTTGCCGCTTTGGCTTAAATAGCAATGCTCTTCTTGCCGAATAATGCAAGCGAAATTTTGTGTATGTAATAATCATTCTGAACCTAACGAGAAAAAAGGTTTCAGTGTTCGTTTATTATTAAGTTATTGTAAACTTATCTAAAATATATCTAGTTGGATCAGAATAAATTAAATTGACCTTGTTATAACAAGGTTAGATAAGTTTCCTAAGGCACTTATGGCAAATAATTATTAACTTTTACTTTAATGTAAATGGAAAAATATATATATCTTTAAACATATAAGAGACTATTTTAGTCTCTTATACGTTTAAAGATATATGGCGGCCCAACAGCTAGCACTGCTGGCGCAGCTGTTGGGCCGCCATCCGAGGGCATACGAAATTAGCTTAGAAGCTGCCACACCTCCGTATGCCCTCGGATGGCGGCCCAACAGCTAGCACTGCTACCTGCGCCATTCTTGTAGGGTGGGTGGTCCTGTGGTTTAAAGCGTCATGTGGTTCTCGCTTACCATGAGGCAGGCCAGTACAACATGGGTTCGAATCCTTGGCTAGCGGAGTGTTATTATTGATATATATATCAATATATATATATATATATATATATATATATATATATATATATATATATATATATATATATATATATATATATATATACAAAACATTCACAGGGGAAGTTGAAAGATAGCTCTAGCTCTTTCGCGTTGCAATCAACACATAACCTTGCAGTGTTGCAGGAAAGAGGATATAAGTCGAGCAAACACGTTCAGAATGAACATTTTCGCTAGAATGAGTGAGGAGGGAAGCACAGAATAAGAGCCCAAGGGTGCCACTTATGCCAGTACTTTTGCCCAGTCTATTAAATTCACTGTGGAAAAAGAAGTGGAATCTAAACTCCCTTTCTTAGATATATTGATATAAAGTTCAAGTATGTAGCAAGGCCACTAATGTGTTCTCAAATATCCACTATTATTCCATCCATGAGATCAGAGTAAAAAGTAGTGTCTTTCTTTCCATGTTTCTAAGAGCTCATGAATATGTAGCCTGGAATTTGTAGATGAAGAAATTAGGAAAATATTTGATATTGCCACTAAACTGCGGTATCCTAGAGATTTTGTGGAATCAGCGTTGCTGGCAGCTACAAAAGCTTATCATAGGACCGAACCTAGGATAACACCGATGAAAAATGTGATAATTCTTTCATACAATGGGAATATATCTGTCCTGTTGAATGCTCTTAAAATATGTAACATTCAAGTAGTTTTAAGAGTGCATGAACTGTTAAAAGCATTTTAATATTAAATTCTCCACAACATTGCATCGGAGGTATGTACAGAATTGGTTGTAATGGGTGCAGCTTATCTTATGTGGGACAGACTGGCAAATCTCTAGACATTAGTATATCACAACACAAATATTCGATACAGACTGCCAAAGATGCCAATCCCATTTTTACGCACATTAATGTCTACAATACCATAGCAAATTGGCTGGTAGCTCAAGTCATTGCCCCTTCTTCCACTTGGCTTGGATGAAGAACAGAACAGAGGACTCACAGGTAAGGGCTCACTAGGGGCGAGGGGCAAGTGGGGACAGGAGGAAGAAAATAGGTTGGGGAAAGGAAAAATCTTAAGGAGGAGGAAAAGTGTCAGGACTATACCCAACTGCTAATCAAGGGAAACATAAAATTCAGCAGTGTCACTCTCGGGAGTACTTCAATCAGCAACGACTGGACGCGGAACAGGTACAGGTTACTGCAAAAGGTGATGCAAACGCCTGTCGCAAGCACTTCTGCTTAAAACGCACAAAGACACGGCTTTATGACAATGGCACTTTTAAAATTGTTGGAGTAGTTGGGCTAAATAAGTTTATTTGTATTGAGGTGGAGGTGCCGGGTCGTACAACGTTTGAAAGTGATTCACATCATTGTAAGGATGGCTGAGAGTATGTCCTAAATATGTAGTCAAGTAGTCATGGTATGCTTCAAGTCTGTCAAGTTGTTTGTCACTGAGTGTCTTCCAGTATACGTTCAAAGCCGGTGTGTTAGTCATGAGGTGGAGAGATTCGCTGGTGGCAAAATCGCCCCACCTCACTCCCAACACCCAACGTAATGCACGATTCTGGATGCGTTGGAATTTTAGTGCGTTTGTTTTGGCAGTTAACGTCAGAGCAAGTGGAGAGTAAGAGAGTAGGGGTCGAATGAGAGCTGTGTATAGATGTAGTTTAGTCTTAGGACTAGCTCCTCACAGCTTATATAACCTTGAGAGCGCAATCCCAGCCTGTGCGGTCTTAGCAGTAATGTGAGATATTAGAGTCAGTGTGTTGTCGAGGGTAACACCAAGAATAACTGTGGAGAGGAAGCGTGGGATGGGGGTACTGGAGGTGCTTATTTTGAGCTCGACCGGAGTCGGGACATCGCGCCTTCTATGAAAGTAAGTGATCTTTGACTTATTTGGGTTGGTTTTAATGCGCCATAATAATTCCCAGGCGGTAATCCTGTCGACCTCTCTCTGTGTTCTGCGTGCAAGGAAACAATGTTTTCATGTGCTGTGAGTTGAGTGATGTCGCCTGCATAAGAAAGTGTAAGTGTGTTTGGGTATAGAGGTTCAGGTAAATCGTTCGTGTAGAGTATATAAAGGGTGGGAGATAGGACAGAGCCTTGGGGTACAACCTCTTGTAAAGTGAAATAGTCAAAATGGTGATCTCTGAATCGTATACGCATCGTTCGGCCATCTAAAAAGTGACATAATAATTTCATCAAATTTACAGTTAAATCAAAGTGCAAAGTTTAAATTTTAATCCATCATGCCAAACAACGTCAAAAGCTTTCTCTACATCATCGGCGACAAGGGTGGTGGTACAGTTCTGGCCTTGTTGATACGTGTATAATTCAGGATTATATTCAAAACGTCTTGGTACTTGGATGAAGCATTATAGAGTCAGCCATCATAAATCATAATAAACTTTCATTATGTAATAATAGTGCCGGCTTATTCAAATTAGATTCGATGAAAGTGGAGGCTGTAGCCCATACCCTAAAACATGACTCCTATTCAAATGTATTGGATTGTTTTAAACGTAGCACACAGAGGGATAGGGTCGGCTCTGATGGTAAGACCAAAGCCTTATTAAGAAACTTGCGGGTAAAGTACATAAGTCTTCCCTTAAAATGAGTTCCCCTTTAAATGAGTCGCCGTAAACCGTTCTCTAAGGTATGAAAAATACCCAGACAGTTGCCAGATATTAAGCCTTTGTACATCATATCTAAGTTGACGGAATTCTTGATGATTGTCATGTCAAAAATTATTATGCTCGTCGTGCTGCCATGGTAGTATCTGTGCTTGTGGAATGGCGGTCTTATAATGCCTAAAAAGAAAAATAGTCAATCTTCCAGGCACTGGCATCCTTGGGTTCTTATTTTCTGCTTACCTTCTCCCTCATTCTAGCAAAAATGTTCACCCTGAATGTGTGTGCTCGAATTTTATCTTCTTTCTTGGAACACTGCAAGCTCCTGATACATTGATTGTGACAAGAAAGGCCTAGAGCTATTTTTCAACTCCTCGTGTGGTTGCTTTGCATCTTGCATCACTTGTTTGCGATTTTCTCGTGTGTGAGAGTTTTGTGAGAGGTATAAGTTACTTGGAGTGGTGTACATACGTTGCAGTGGATGCGTGGCTTAGTGCGAGTTCCCAACTTCGACACACTATGTATGAATGTGAGTAGCCTGGTAGGTCCAACCTAGAATGTGAGTAGCCGGGTAGGTTTAATGTAGAATGTGAGTAGCCGGGTAGGTTTAACCTCGAATATGAATAGTCTAGTAGGTCTAACCTAAAATGTTATTATACACAAATAACCCGCACATAAAAGAGAGAAGCTTACGACGACGTTGCGGTCCGACTTGGACCATTTACAAAGTCACACTGTGACTTTGTAAATGGTCCAAGTCGGACAGAAACGTCGTCGTAAGCATCTCTCTTTTATGTGCGGGTTATTTGTGTATCGTTCCAGTCACGGTATTGTGCCTTTTTTTTTTGTTATTTAAAATGTTATTAATAGTGACTGGACCAAGGGTAGTGCTCCTCTGTCTTACTGTGTAGTTGTTATCACGGTGGTAGAGGCATAAACCTTTTTTCTCACTTTCCAGATGAAATTGCCCTGTTTTGCCATTCAAAGAAAATAGCCTACAAGCATTGTCTCTTCCTTGGCTGAGAAACGGTGATATACTGTAGTTGCAGTTGAAATATTGTTTGTCTGGCAACAGTTCTTCAAATAATCCTTCCTCCCGTCGCTAGTTCATCCGCGGCACCTGAGGGCAAGATAGGTGAGGATTATCATGCTATGTAAAAAACTATTCCAGCTGAGTTAATTGAGACTGCCACGAGTGTGGAAAGAATTGAAACTGTTTGTTTTAGAATTTAGTTACAAAAAAGGGAAATGAACTTTATTAATATATCACGGAAACGGTGGGATTTGAACCGATGGCAAGCGAGTCTAGACTCGTAGGTCAGTGCGTTAACCACTCGGCCAGCCGGCTCAAATAATTCCTCCAACTAGGGATTTCTTTACACCATAGGGAAGTTAGCATGGGCCACACTGTGACAACAAATGCAAGTTTTTACAGATAAGTTGCACACTTGCCATAAGTTAAGACACCATCCATTCCGTGTTTTGTTTGTTATCGTGTTATTAATATTTTGCAAGTCATGATGGCGGCTTTGACGGGACTTATGCAAGAGTACACCAGAACTACGTTGGTGTGGGGAATCTTACAGAAATATGCTAGTTGGATGAATCTTATTAGAGCCAGCTGTCCAGTGGTTAATACACTGGTATGTGAGATAACTAATTTGCCATGGGTTCAAACCCACCAGTTCTGTGACTTATTTGCAATTGTGTTATTAATATATATATATATATATATATATATATATATATATATATATATATATATATATATATATTATATATATATAATATTATTGTACCCACGACAGAAGAGGTATTGATCAATAACAACACTGCACTAGCCAAGGAGTCGAACCCATGCCTCATTGTGAGCGAAAACTCATGACGCTTTAGACCACACAATCTTTAACAATGGCACCTCCAGCCAAACTAGATCTTGTACTCGCCATCGATAGACATAGGTATGTCCTTCTTTCCCAGAGTACCGCCTTTACTGGCGGTCCTCTGGGAACGCTATTTGCTTGGGCTCCTCTTTTCTGCAATTTTGCAAGCTCCTGATTGTGTTGATTGCAACACGAAAGGCCTATATATATATATATATATATATATATATATATATATATATATATATATATATATATATATATATATATATATATATATATATATATATATTAGGGATGTATTGGTTATCCGTATCTGCATCCGCAGAACATCCACACAATTTCTTACAACCGCGTCCGCATTTTTCTAAATGAGACATCCGCATCCGCAATCACGATTAAGTAAATATCCGCACCTGCATCCGCATCTACGCCGTACAAAGAGGATGTGATATATATTATAACCTAAATTACAGACCTTGCATGTTTATTTCCCACATGTTCTTATGCTTTTCAAATTTACAGTGGTGACCTGTATTTAGCTCAGTGGCGACCTGTTCTTAGCTCTGTGAAGACTTATTTGTGTGCTCTCTGTGAATCTGAAGCAGGATGCCCTCTCTTGAGCAGCTCTACCAGCAGCTAAAAGAGCTGAGGGTTGCTAAGCTGGAGATACGGCGATTAATGGAGGAGAACAAGAGGATTCGTTGTAATCCTATTGTGAATCCTCAGGTTAAGAGGGGAACCTGGTCAGTGGGTGCACAACATGGAACCAAGCTGAGGATCAAGAAGACCATTGTAGAGGCAGAAACAACGAAGACCCAGAAGACTGCTGTGGAAGCCTCCAACCCATTTTCGGTGCTTCCTGATGAATGTGATTTGTCTTCGGGGAACGTTACAACGAGCACCAAGGAAGCATTAGCAGACGTGAATGGGACATCCCTTGAAGCCCCAACAAAGAACATCGAGAGCGTTATGTCGAATTCCACAAGTGAAGGTAAGAACATTGTTTAAGTTGGAGACAGTCAGGTTAAGTTTATAGATATGGCCTTTTGTCTTAGGGACAGGCAGAGGAGGCGGAGGGTATGTTTTCCTGGGGCTGGGATGGGGGATATTGTTAGCTGTCTGGACAACATCATGAAAGGTAATGGGAGCAATCCTATTATCTGCGTCAGTGCAGGAGGCAACGATGTTGGCAGAAGTAGGAGTGAGGACCTGATTAGCAGGTATAGGTCAGCAATAGAGATAATTAGGAAGAAGGGAGGGAACCCTGTCATATATGATATTTTGCTAAGGAGAGGAGTTGGAAACGAATGGTTGTCCAGGGCAATTGGTGTCACTTGCTGGCTGGGCAAATACTGTAAGGAAAATGCGGTAACATTGAAAACTGGGACTTCTTCTATGGCAGAAATGACATGTATGGCAGGGATGAGGTTCACTTATCTAGGTCTGGGGTGGGGGCACTGGCAACTGCAGTGGAGGGAGCTGTTAGGGCTTTAAACTAGAAATAGTGGTATGGGTTTTTGTGGAAAGTCAATGTATTCGGAGTGTAGCGATAGTGTGAGTTTTAAGGAAACCAGTTATAGGCGGAATGAAGAAGAGTTATTGGTGAATTAGGTGATAAGGAGAGTAACAGGAATAGTGGAGGAATAGAAATCTGCAGAGAGAAAAAAAGAGAAGGGAGGGTTTCTGAAAATATATTATAATAATAGTCTTATGTTCTTACAGGGTTTTAAATTGTTCTCAGTAGACAGAAGTATTGGGAAGGGGGGTAGGGTGGCACTTTATGTCCATGATCATTTAAATTGTTGCATAAAAACGAGTATAAAGTCTGAAGCACATACTGAGTCTGTTTGGGTAGAATTTACAGAGGGGATGAAAAATTGATTTTAGGCGTGATATACCGGCCCCCCAAACTTGGATGGAGACCGAGGAAGATTACTCTGGGAAGAAATTGTTAAGGCCACAAGGTACGATAACGTTGTAATTCTAGGGGACTTTAACTTTAGTAATATTGGCTGGAATTTTCTGACTGGGAATTTAGAATCTAACGACTTTTTAGAAGTAGTTCAGGATTGTTTTTTGAAGAAGTTTGTAACAGAACCTCCAAGGGGAAATAACCTGCTTGACTTAGTTCTGGAAAACAAGGAATCCCTTGTTAATAATTTACAAATTTCAGAGGAACTGGGTGCTAGCGACCACAAATCATTTAGTATTGAATAGAAGTATGATAGTAGGGATAACTTTATCAATAGTTCCAGATTTTCACTTAGATTACGATGGGCTTAGAGAACACTTATCTGTTGACTGGGGTAACGAAGAGAGCTATCAATATAACAGTTTTCTGAACACTATACATGCTGCCCAAGGAACATTTAACCCGTATAAAAAATTAGATCAAATAGAAATGATCCAAAATAGATGAATAATAGGCTAAAATATCTTTTAGGTCATAAAGAAATTGATAGGCGTATCAAAAGTGGTGAGGATCATCTTATGAATCAGCATATTAACATTAAGAGGGACGTTAAAAAGGGGATCAGAAAATCTAAACGGGACTATGAATTAAAGTTGCCAGGGATTCGAAAACTAACCCAAAAAGCTTTTTCCAGGTGTATATAACAAAAGTAAGAGATAAGATATGTCCCCTTAAAAATAACTATGGGCATCTTACTAGCAAAGAGAACGAAATGTGCTCGATTCTAAATAATTATTTTCTCTCGGTTTTTACACAGGAAGACACTAACAATATCCCAGTAATTAATATTTATAGAGGGCCTGAAGAAGATGAAATATGTAACATCACAGTCACTAGTGAAATGGTTATGAAACATATAGACCGACTGAAGTAAAATAAGTCGCCGGGACCTGATGATCCTTTTTCAAGGGTTCTTAAGGAATGCAAAATGGAACTCTGTGAACCATTAACTAATATTTTTAATTTATCTCTTCAAACAGGTGTAGTGTCTGATATGTGGAAGATGGCTAATGTAATTCCTACTTTTAAAGCAGAGGACAAGTCGTTACCATCAAATTACCGCCCAATAAGCCTGACCTCAATTGTAGACAAATTGCTAGAGTCATTTATAGCTGAGATTATGCTTAGCCAGATGGCTTCTTATAATCTGATCAGTGATACTCAGCTTGGATTCACGAGAGGCCGATCTTGTCTGACTAATTTATTAACCTTCTTCAGTACAGCTTTTGAGGCTGGTGATCAAGATAATGAATTTGATATTGTTTATTTAGATTTTAGTAAGGCTTTTGACAGAGTACCGCACCAGAGACTGTTAAAGAAAGTGGCAGCTCACGGCATTGGGGGAAAAGTGCTCTCATGGATCGAGTCATGGCTCACAGACAGGAAGCAGAGTGTGTCCATAAATGGGGTTAAATCCGAGTGGAGATCTGTAACAAGTGGCGTTCCACAGGGATCAGTCTTGGGCCCGTTGTTGTTTATAATATATATCAATGATCTTGATGAGGGAATTACTAGAGAAATGGGCAAATTCGCCGATGACACAAAGATAGGTAGGATAATTGATTCAAACGTAGATATCAGGGAATTTCAGGAGGATTTAGACAAACTCAGTACCTGGTCAGAAAAGTGGCAGGTGCAGTTCAATGTAGATAAATGCAAGGTTCTGAAACTCGGGAGTGTCCACAACCCTAGTACTTATAAGTTAAATAATGTAGAACTTAGCCATACAGATTGAACATAATAACATAATACTGGAGAAACATTGCAGAAGGCCTACTGGCCCATGCAAGGCAGGCCCTTATCAAAACGACCTCTACCCAAAGCTACCCAAGAATTAACTCCCGTACCCAATGACACCAATCAAACCCAGCCCCTCCCACTCATATATTTGTCCAATCTCTTCTTAAAGCTACCCAAGGTCCTAGCCTCTATCACCCTACTGGGAAGACTGTTCCACGCATCCACAACTCTGTTAGAAAACCAGTACTTACCTATGTCTTTTCTAACTCTAATTTTTTCCAACTTAAATCCATTATTTCTGGTTCTTACCTGGTTTGACACCCTCAGTACTTTACCAATATCTCCTTTGTTCATGCCCGTCATCCACTTATACACTACAGTGATGTCTCCCCTCATTCTACGTCTCTCCAGAGAATGGAGATTTAAAGCTTTAAGTCTATCTTCATACGGGAGATTCCTTACAAAGTAAATTATTTTAGTCATTCTTCTCTGTATGTTCTCCAATGAATCTATATCCATCCTGTAGTAAGGAGACCAAAAACTGAGCGGCATAATCCAAATGAGGCCTCACTAGTGAGGTACAGAGCTGTAAAATATCTTATGGGCATCTGTTACTTATACTTCTAGAGATAAATCCTAGTAATCTGTTAGCCTTGTTGTGCACATTAAGACACTGCTGTCTTGGCTTTAGATTTCTGCTTACCATGACTCCCAAGTCTTTTTCACATTCTGTATGATCAAGCTCTACTTCACCTGGATTATAGCTTCGAGGGTTATTTTCATTACCAAGGACTAGTACCATAAACTTATCGACATTGAACTTCATCTGCAATTTTTCAGACCAAGACATTAATTTGTCCAAATCCTCCTGAAGTTCATTGCTATCATCCTCAGAATGAATTATACGGCCTATCATTGTAGCATCACCAAATTTACTCATGTCACTCGTATCCCTTCATTAAGGTCATTAATGTAAATTATGAACAAGAGAGGGCCTAAAACTGATCCTTGTGGAACGCCACTAGTGACAAATCCCCATTCAGATTTCACCCCATTAATGGTAACTCTCTGCTTTCTATTGGTAAGCCATGCCTCTGTCCATGCTAGAGCTTTACCTCCTATACCATGAGTTGCCACTTTTCTTAAGAGTCTTTAGTGAGGTACTCTATCGAAGGCTTTACTAATATCCAAATAAACAATATCATATTCTTTATCACTCTCCACTGCCTCAAATGTTCTATTGAAAAACGTCAGTAAATTTGTCAGGCAGGAAGGACCTCTGGTGAACCCATGCTGAGATTCATTAATCAAATTATGCTCTTCAAGGTGACTTCTAATAATGTCAGCTATAATCTATTCTGATAACTTGCCCACTATAGATGCCAGGCTTATTGGACGGTAATTTGAAGGAGTGGACTTACCTCTGATTTGAATATGGGAACCACATTAGCCATCTTCCACAACTTTGGCACAACACCGGTAAGGATGGACGCATTAAACACACTCGTTAATGGCTGACTAAGCTCCATCTTGCATTTCTTAAGTACCCTGGAAAACAACTCATCGGGTCCCGGGGACTTACTTTGCTTCAGTTTGTCTATCTGTTTAATAACCATGTCCCTCGTGACAGTAATATTAGTTAATTTAAATTCATCAGGAGCTAAATAATTGTTCATTACTGGAATCTCATTTACATCTTCCTGTATAAAAACTGACAAAATATAGTCATTAAATAAGGAACACATTTCCAGTTCATTATCCGTCAGCTGTCCATTCCCAATTTTCAGAGGCCCTATTTTTCCTTCACCTTCGTCCTATACACTTGAAAGAACCCCTTTGGATTAGTCTTTGATTCATTAGCAACGCTAACTTCATAGTCACGTTTAAACCATACCACGGGCGGGATTTGAACCCGCGGTCAGAGTCTCAAAACTCCAGACCGTCGCGTTAGCCACTGGGTCAGCTAGCTTAATAAGATTCGTCCAACTAATTGTATTTCTACACCATTGGAAAGTTAGCATAGGCACCACTGTGTCCACAAATGCAAGTTTTTACAGACGAATCTCCCGCTAGCATGGCCGTGACGAACTCTAGATTAAGTCCCCTCAAAGCTAACCTTCCTATGGTGTAGAAATACACCTAGTTGGTCGAATCTTATTAAGCTAGCTGGCCCAGTGGCTAACGCGACGGTCTGGAGTTTTGAGACTCTGACCGCGGGTTCAAATCCCGTCCGTGGTATGGCTTGTTTCCAACGTGTCACTACGATTTCGTTAGTCATGTTTAGCCTTTCTAATCCCCTTTTTTAGTTCTTTTTTAAGCTGGACATATTGGTCAGTAAGGTTAACCTCTCCTCTTCTGATGCGCCTATAAATTCCCCTTTTCTCCCCTAATAGATGCTTTAGCCTCCTCTTAATCCATTTGGGATCTTTATTATTAGACCTAATTTCTCTCTGGGGAATGTATATATGTACTCTGAGCACGGTCTACATTATTAAGAAAAAAATTCATAAATGCAAATCCCTTCATAATCATAAGTATGATCATCGTCAATAAAATCATTAGCTAGATAACCCCAATCAGGGATTTTTACCGTATTATCATTATTCTTGTATTCCCAGTTAATGCTAAAAGTGATGGATTTGTGATCACTTGCGCCAAGCTCTTCAGTGATCTCCAGATTATTTACGAGTGTTTCCTTATTTGACAAGACAAGGTCAAGCAAATTATTATCCCTGGTAGGCTCTGTTACACACTGCTTCAGAAAACAGTCCTGAACTGTTTCCATAAAGTCACTGGACTCCAGAGTACCGGTCAAAGAATTCCAGTCAATTTGATTAAAGTTAAAATCCCCTACTATCACTATGTTATTGTGTCTAGAAGTCCTAAAATTTCGTCCCAAAGAAGTCTCCCTCTATCGTGATCCAAGCCTGGAGGTCAGTATATGACACCAAGAATTAGTTTTTCTTGACCTTCTGCAAACTCTGCCCAAACATATTCTGTTACTGTTCCATCTATTTTTATACCTGTTTTTATGGAATAGTTAATATTTTCTCGAACATACAATGCAACTCCTCCCCCCTTCCCATTACATCTATCCACATTACATCTATCCGCAAGTTTTACTTATTCTTCACGACATTATGTATATATATATATACATATATATATATATATATATATATATATATATATATATATATATATATATATATATATATATATATATATATATATATATATATATATATATATATATATATATATATATATATATATATATATATATATATATATATATATATATATATATATATATATATATGTCGTGCCGAATAGGTAGAACTTGCGATCTTGGCTTAAATAGCAACGCTCATCTTGCCATATAGGACAAGCGAAAATTTGTGTATGCAATAATTTCACCAAAATCATTCTGAACCTAATGAAAAAAAATATATTTCACTGTGTTTGTTTAGTATTAAATTATTGTAAACAAATCTAAAATATATTTAGTTGGGTTAGGCTAAAATAAATTGCTCTTGTTATAATTAAGTTAGGTAAGGTTTCTAAGATTCTTTTGGTGCAAAATTATAAATTTTTACATCAACATTAATGAAAAAAAATATATCTTTAAGCGTATAAGAGAAAATTTTAGGAAGGACTTAATTTTAAATGAGCTCTTGCTAATTGACCAGTTTTACATATTCGGCACGACATTATATATATATATATATATATATATATATATATATATATATATATATATATATATATATATATATATATATATATATATATATATATATATATTCTCATTAATTACCCACGTTGAGACAGAAGCTCGGAAGAATAATTTTTCTGTATATTACGTAACCTCAGTCCACAACACCCAACACTATCCAGCAAATCTAAACTCATGATGCCCTATCACGAAGGTACATTTAAACGTCTCAGTACAGTGACCATCACGTTCTATGTCAACAACCTAGGGAATCTCTTTTGCAAGAAGAATAAAGATTCATCAATGTAAGCCACCTCAACAGTTTACCAGACACCGTGTAAAGACTGAAACCAAGCACACAGGGCAGACAGGCCGAACACTATCTTAAAGGTTCATTGAACACAAGAGAGCAATACTTTATGCACAGGATAACAACCATTTTTCATCATGTGAGCATCAACAATCAAAACATTCATTGGGAAGCTGCCACCATCAAATACAAATTACACTGCAGGTACTTACGTAACATCAAAGAATCTGCACTCATAGCCACCACTCCCAATTTTAACATCTCACAGGGACAATGGAAACCTAACATCTTTTCAAAATTCTCCCTCAAGAATATCAGGAATTACATAACACAAAGGAACTCCCTTCACTTAGGTGAATGGGGTGAGGGTCGCCCTGCCGTTTCCCACCGAGGCAGGGTGACCCAAAAAAGAAAGAAATACTTTCACCACCATTTACACATAATCACTGTCTTTGCAGAGGTGCTCAGATACGACAGTTTAGACGTCACTCCAAGCAGCCAATATCTCAAACTCTCAATTAAAGTGCAGACATTGTATTTCCCACCTCCACGACAAATTACATATATATATATATATATATATATATATATATATATATATATATATATATATATATATATATATATATATATATATATATATATTATAGAGTCCTGGAAATGGGAAGTACAATGCCTGCACTTTAAAGGAGGGGTTTGGGATATTGGCAGTTTGGAGAGATATATTGTGTATTTTTATACGTATATACTTCTAAACTGTTGTATTCTGGGCACCTCTGCAAAAACAGTGATTATGTGTGAGTGATGTGAAAGTGTTAAATGATGATGAAAGTATTTTCTTTTTGGGGATTTTCTTTCTCTTTGGGTCACCCTGCCTCGGTGGGAGACGGCCGACGTGTTGAAAAAAAAATATGTATATGATAAGTCTTTTGATTTACTTTCTCCGTTGGATTGTTCCTTTGGATAACGCATAACGGTTTAGCAGTAACAATAATAATAATAATAGCACAAAACTTTAGTAGTAGTAATAATAATAAAAGGAGACTAACACTAAATATTCTTTCTTAGGAATAAAGGAAGATGAATCTCTCTGAGATCATAAAGATCCTGATCTATTGAAGGAGGCTTCTCCAGTCTCCTACTAATGTACGAAGAGGTAGGCTGAATTATGCTTGCTTATTTAACGTTAGAAATAATTTTACGTTACATGCTCAGTCAAAAATGGCAAAAGAAATGTTTGCACTCCGGCGAAAATGAACTGTTCTTAGTAAAAACAAAAAATATGAAGGGATTTGAGATTATATTTATCGTTGGTCTGATATTTATTATAAAGTAGTAACAGCGGATCAGTGGCGTTCCTGAGGTATGGCAGGTGCTCTGAGCGCCACTTGAAGGGGAACGCCACCGAGCAGTTTCTATTAAAGTCTTATAAGCTATCCTTGGAGAGTGCACTAATATAAATTATTACGTAAAAATACGGTGGTGAGAGCTAGATGACCAAACACCTCACTGTACCACTGCTCAGTACCAGCTGGCAGGAATACCATTCTCCTGCACAAACTAGGAGGGTAGTCTAGAATTCTGTGCAAAATCTGAAATTTAATGCTATTATTAAAAGTGCCATTTCCTTATTTTAGAACATTGTGTAAGAAGACCATGAACGTTTCTTTACTAAAAAGAAGGAAAGTGGAGCTGAAGGACGGAACAACCAAAGTTGGAGGCTGAGAAAGCCAAAATGTCGAGCAAGCTCTTCACTCTACTCTTTGAAAAGCTCAGAACAAGTTATTCGACACCTTTCCATGGAGTCGCCTGCTCCTCTTACAAGTTTGTTTTGTTAGACTCCGAAGCTGGATCAAGTACAAATGCATCATACGCCGAGGAGGAGACAAGTTAGATAAATCCGAGTATGACGAGATTAAAAGTGAGGCTGCCAGAGAGAACGTGGATATGACAAAGGGAAGACGACGATTGTGGTGGTGATAAGTTTATTGACGAGATTTTACCTGACGAAACTGAACTTGACGACAATAAACCTAGTGAACCGGATGGTGTCGAAGAGCCTAGAACTGCCATACAAGAAGTGATTGAACAGCATGACACTGGACTTTTGAAGTTCGACAAGGATACAGGAAAAGCAATTCTGCCTGACACGTTGAAAACAGAAATAATAAATCTGGATTACAAGTATTTCAAGAACAGCGACGGGCCTCTCCTGCCAACAAATAACCTCTCATTGAACAAAACTTGGCTCAAAAGGATACTGGAAAATGGTAAGGAAGTGACTCGCTCATGGCTGGCATTTTTTCCTTCTAAAAAGTCTGAATTTTGTATCTGTTGTCTTCTCTATTCCTGGTTAGATCATGTGTCATGCAAAGAGTACGTAACCTTCATTCGGCGCATGTACACACCCTCATTTACAGGCTATCTCCCCCAACCAGGGGACTGAGGGTTGACGGTGGGGCCTCGTCGTTCAACCAGTACCCAGGTTCCAGCCAATGAGAGATGGTTTTGGCAATCGCAGAGGTTATGTGGGTACCACTCTCCTGTCTGCCCTTGTCATTCCCATTCTAGAGCTGGTTGAAGCACGGTCTGCTCTCTAGTGGCTTCTATTCTGCCTTGCTTACCGTGGAGTGCACTAATACCTATTGCTGTACATAGTGTATATAGTGTACATACTTCTGTTCTAAATTGGTGAAGGATAATATAAGTCAAAAGTTTTTCTGCTGTGTTTATTTTGCTCCCTTTACACCCAGGATAACATGCCATTTGGACTCCTAGGTTGTAATAGACCAATCCTCATTGGAGCAAGAAAGTGGATTCAGTCAGTGGAAAACACTTAAAAAGATTACCGGAGTGTTTCACACAGTGGAAAGAAATGGAAAGAAATTTAGCAGTCACTCACTCAGCTTGGTAGGTGTACATGCAGCCAAGCAGGATACAATGATGGTCACGCTTTTTCTTATAACCATAGAAGCTCTCTTAGTGTATTGTTCTCATGTTCAACACAGCGCTGAGAAAAACTGAAAACGCAATGCCTGTGTTTCTTAAGTCGGAGTCTGGAACCTGATGAAGTTCAAAGACAGAAACAAACACGTTCAGGAGATAGTTCTGGTTCTCCAGGACATGACAGTGAATGAAAACGAGACAAGTGAAACAAGTGATGGAAGAGAGCTGTGCAATTGCATGTCGAGCTATGTTTTTCTGACTTTGCTACGATTTCGAAACAAAGTACTCATTCGCACTGACAATATTAGAAAGAGACTGCAGGATCCTAGAACGAACATCCAGGATGTTGCCCTGGATTTGAAAGCCCTCCGAGACCATTTTGATGAACGAGAAGTGTTGTCAGTGAGACACTCGAAGAAAGACTCTTTTTGGCAAGACCGGTCTTTGTCAAGACTTAAAAAGATTCTTGATAATCCTAACGGTGAAGGTATATTATGCGAACTGACAAGTCGGCGAGTTGAAAGAAAGCTATAAATATAGATAAATTATTATCTTCACAAAAGAAAATCATTAGTTTGGTTCCTGGGTGACATTTCTGATGCAAAATATTCCGAACTAGACACACCATAAGGAGTACTGAGTCCTTCATTTAATATTTTAATGACTCGTTCTGATTAAACAAATTACTCCTACAGCATAATTCAGATATTATTTGCAGATAACATCTTCAGGAAAATGATAAAGCAAATGTGCAGATTGCGCTGAGTAAATTTGGGAGCTTGTGTTAAAGAAAGAGTTTTGTAATTAACGAGAAAAAAGAGTAAATTTGAATTTAAAATCAGAAAAATATCCAATTGGCTATAAATAGAAAGAGAATTTTTATTCGACTTTGAATATGGCAAAAAATAGTTTGGATGCTGAATTAAACCACGTGTAACGTTAATTAATGCAGCAGAACACGTCAACCACTGAGCACTCAGGTGTGTCATGAAAGAGAAGTTAGTTTACCTGAACTATGACTGACAAACTTGAGTATATTTTTTTTATTAACACACTGGCCGATTCCCACCAAGGCAGGGTGGCCCAAAAAAGAAAAACTTTCACCATCATTCACTCCATCACTGTCTTGCCAGAAGGGTGCTTTACACTACAGTTTTTAAATTGCAATACCTTCAGTAATTGACCCTGCGGCGCATGTAATCTCCTGTCTATGGACGGCAGAATACCCTTAAAAATGTCAGATTTGTTGAATGAAGCAATGAAAGTAATTTTTGGATGTCAGAATAAAATGTAGTGTTCTACGACATAAAGATAGAACTAGGTTTTAAGAGACAACGTAGCAGTGTGAAATATGGTGTCATCAATCAAATTAATGAATAAAGAGAGCGGCACTGATTTATTTCAGTTAATATATAGAAGTAAGAAAAGAACGTTTCCTTGAACATAACAAGAGAGGATATCTAAGAACTCTTTGCATGATGAAAATACGAACCACCAGCACAGGGAGAACTGTGCAATGGAAATGTGGAAATAGTGCCCATGAAAATGAATAAGTTAATGTACCACCTAAGACAGTTGAAGGTAATATATTTGTAATCAAATCAGTGAGCTCTCTAAGTATATATATATATATATATATATATATATATATATATATATATATATATATATATATATATATATATTATATATATATAACAACACTGCGACTAGCCGATGGCTCGAATTCCTGTTGTTTTACCCTGATTGGAGGACATACGATGGTGTGGGTGCCTCAGAGCTAATTTCATTTCACTCCCTGTTTAGCGTACTAACCTCCCAAGCAGTATATATCGTATTGTAACTACGAACGAGTGGTATTTAATGAATAACAACACTGCGACTAGCCTCGGCCTTGAACCCATGTTGTTTTGGCGGCCAATGATCTATACAATTTCGGGAATGATCTATACAGAGTTGCGCAGAGGGTACTGGCACGTGTCTAGTGCTAAATACACTCAGTAATAATTTACCAGGGTTAAAAATTTAAAGCCATTAACATGAGCCATTCTGAGGTTATAAACAAACGCCTTGAAGCTTATTGGGAATAAGTTCAATAACTTTAGCCACTTACAGATTGATGTTGCTCCAAGAATCCTGCACTAGTTACCATACATCGGAGCTGAAAATTTGAAGCCGATCCAATGAAACATTTTCCTATTACAATAATAACGAAAAGTGGAGAAAGGAAAAAAAGAAAAATTCAGGCACCAGAATCTTGGTCATTTCAAATTTTAATTCAAACTTTTTTATCACCTGATCTTCGGTGAGTTTTTTTCACGTCCTGAACTGTCCAGAGATAACTCTCTCATTCTCAAGCATTTCACTGGTTTTAAGAACTTTTAAAACAGCCTGAGACGAGGAGCTGTTGACCCTACCTGTGCCACTCTGGAGCAGGTAGAGACCTAAGTGGCATTGCTATACGTATTCTTAAAACTGTGATAAGAATCAGCTGCTGCTTCCTAGTTAAGATTTTACATTTCCTAACCAGAGATTCACTGTGTTAACATTGTCAGTCATTTGCACTTATTCCATCCATGTGCCTTTGTTCCTGGTCTGACCTACTCAGTCAATTAAGTATTTTGTAAATTATAATCATAATTATGACTTCCTTTGATCACCAATCAAGTAAATTTTTAAGGATTACTTTTAGTAATATATCACTGTAGGTTATTCCTGGAGCTTTCGCAAATGACTGAAAAAGTTTACTACTCTGGGAACCATACTGGCGAAGCTTCTGTTTGACAGATTTAATACGTCTGTCCCCAACACTGAAGGCGAGAGGCAAGATCAGTTTTGCTGTTTCGTCTTTCTCATTTTTTTTTTTTACACAGGATTTTACAAGGTTAGGGTAAGGCTCGTAACTTTATTTACAAGCTAAGAGCAGTTACCTACAACTTATTTGAAAACCTTTCTGTCTGTCTGTCTGTCTGTCTGTCTGTCTGTCTGTCTGTCTCTGTCTGTCTGTCTGTCTGTCTGTCTGTCTCTCTCTCTCTCTCTCTCTCTCTCTCTCTCTCTCTCTCTCTCTCTCTCTCTCTCTGGTGTTTGACATGCTAGGATAATCAACTACTCGGTAATCTTATCGCTATACTTCCTTTCCATCGGGTTGAGAATTGTCCTATTTCTTTGTAGTTGAAAGTTCATGTAGCTAATAATTTTTTTCTGAACCTGTAAGTCCTTCTTGCAGCTTTTCTTTGAATATTAGCTATTGCTCTGTCCTTGTTTTTACTTGGGCTGCTAAGAACCCTGACAATAAAGGACCTTAAACACAACGAATGTCGACACTGGGCATCCTACGGCGACATCTCGTCTAGTTTCGTCTAATAAAAGTTTTTTGTATATGATAGTCTTAATGTTTGGGAGTTGCCTCTGCTATTCGCGGTTTTAATTAACTAAATTTTTTTAATTTGCTTTTATGTACCATACTTGGAGCTTCTTGTTTCTTTCGCTGTTCTGGTTTGTGACGACTTTCTCTATTGTTTGTTCCTTTCCCTTTCGTGTCGAGAGGTGAGGCTCAGATAGGTGAGATTTTTTGTTCTGAGGTGAGTGAAGTTACAGAGTTTTGTTTCTGGTTGTATGTGTGTAACTGGAATGGATGGATGCAAGGGCTGTGTTTTAAGAAATGGGGAAGGTGTAGGTGTGTGTGTGTGTGTGTGCATGTACTCAACTAGTTGTGGTTGCAGGGGTTGAGTCACAGCTCCAGATTTTTTTTTTGTGTGTGGGTGGGTGTACTCACCTAATTGTACTCACCTAATTGTGTTGCAGGGGTCGAGACTCAGCTCCTGGCTCCGCCTCTACACCGAGTGCTAGTAGGTCCTGTCTCCCTGCTCCATGAGCTTTATCATACCTCATTTTAAAGCTATGTATGGTTTCTGCCTCCACTACCTTACTTGCTAGGCTATTCCACTTCCTGACTACTCTGACTGAAGAATTAGTTCCTAACATGCCTTTAACTCATCTGGGTCTTCAGCTTCCAATTGTGACTCCATGTTTCTGTGTCCCCTCTCTGTAAGATCCTGTTTGTCCACTTTGTCTACCCCACACAGTATTTTGTATGTCGTTATCATGTCTCCCCTAACCCTCCTGTCCTCCAGTGTCGTCAGTCCGATTTCCCTCAGCCTTTCTTCATAGGACATTTCTCTTAGGTCTGAAACTATCCTTGTCGCAAACCTTTGCACTTTCTCTAATTTCTTGACGTGCTTGATCAAGTGTGAGTTCCAAACAGATGCTGCATACTCCAGTATGGGCCTGACGTACCCGATGTATAGTGTAAGGTATCGGAACGCTGTTCTCAGGTTTGCCAGGCGCCCAAATGCTGCAGCAGTTACCTGGTTGATGTGTGCTTCTGGAGACATGCTCGGTGTTATGCTCACCCTAAGATCTTTCTCCTTGAGCGAGGTTTGCAGTCTTTGGCCACCTAGCCTATACTCCGTCTGCGGTCTTCTGTGCCCTTCCCCAATCTTCATGACTTTCCATTTGGCGGGGTTAGTTACTGGACCAGGTGTCCAGTCTGTCCAGGTCGCTCTGAAGTCCTGCAGTGGGTGGGTGGGTGTGGGGGGGGGGGTAGGTATGCCTGCTTTATTCAGCGATTTACGTTGTCGGTTGCTGACTTGGCTGAAATTTCATCAAACACTCATGTATACGAGTGTTTGCATTTTCATACATTTTATTTGTTTAACAATTTATAGCAACAAGAGCCGGTCTATTATCGTGGTGATGTGTCTTTAGTGCTTAAATTATCATCTATTTTTTAATCCTTTTTCTGCTTATAGTACTGCGATACAGACGTTTTGAAATTATGATGATCGCTCTCTGTATTTTCTGAGTAAACTCGTCTGAATAGTCCTTGTGGCTTAGCGCTTCTTTTTGATTATAATAATAATAATTTGAGTAAACTCGTACATGCACACTACTCTTTCGCTCAATTCAATAATGCTGAAAAAAAGTGAAAGACAAACTAAGACAGTACACTCAGAGAAAACTTCGAAAAGTAGGGAGGACAGAAGTGGCTTAACTTACTGGCTGGTACGCGGCCGACATACTGGCCGAGTTGGAATCTTGTACTCGCTGACAGTTGTACTCGCTGACAGCTACCGTGGAACATTTTCAAAGATGTGAACGGTATGTGAATTTCTGAAAAGATATTTAAAATTTTGTATTAATAAATTATAGTAATTTGAAGTAAGTTAACACATTTCTAGTTATCCTTTTATTCTCTCGGAGAGTGCAGAATGTCATGATCCAAATGGTATACTGAAGAAAAGACGCAGGTTGCAGAACAAGTGTTTAGGATATCGTTCCAGTCTTCTTTAGATGTTTCTCAAGTCATGACTGGATTAACTGCAACACAGCCAAATGCTGTCCCAGTGAATGCTTCTTCTTCTACTTGTGTCTTTTCTTCATTCGTATTCCCGTTCAAAAACGTAATCAAACTGATGCAGTCGTAGTCTGTTTAACAATTCAAATTCCCTTTGATTGTACCGAATGTTTGAACTTAGATTATTGTAGTTTACGTCTTGATGACTTCAGCCATCCGTCCTACAACAGGTTTTAGTTACTGACCATTAAATGACGATGATGCTTTCCCTTCTGCCAGACGTGAGATTCTTCTTTCATATGATTTCGTTATTGGCAGTTGACTATATGTACGTACTGGGTGATTTAAGTTTAGAATAGTTGGTCACTAGCTGCTGGGCAGAGTTTGACACTTGAACAATGTGAAGCTGATGTTAGTGATTAATGTTTCTTGACAATATCGTCTTTAATGTTAAATGGGATATTAATGACATATGTACTACCAATAGACCTTAGCTTTAAGTTTATTCCTGACACAGGATATGCTGATGAATGATATCTTGACAGAAGATATACGCTCTGAGAGTTCTGTGTCTTTCAACTCACAATTGAAAATTTACATTACATTTAGGATTACAATATTCTTGACGTAGATTGCGGCCATAATAAGTCAGGTAACAGGACAAGTGTTTCCTGACGAGGGTCTTACATATGATGACCCGCCACTGGAGCTTTTGTTCGTATGACAAAATCTTTCGACTGGCTTACCAGTTCTCCACTTTAAAAATTAAGAAAATCTTTACAAAAATAAATGTCACACACAATCTCTAGAATTTACTGTCAGGTATATAATCAAGTACACTGAATATGTACGTCGTCTTGTATCCAGATTTGCTGCAATTAGCACAGTGCTCTCAAATATTTCAACTCATTTACATATTTTTATAATTAAGCTGCAAACCTCTAATTATATCTACATAATTTTTAAAATATGACCTAATCAAATCCTCATAGACACAATAAAACAGTAATTATGATAAGCACTGTATATATCTGCCTTACACTAAGGATCTTCAGTATGAATCCAAAATGTGCAGTTTTCACATCATTTGTATTTTCTTCTCTACATATGTTCTTGTATGCTTGCCTGTATCCAGTATTTTTAACACTTTTGATTTTGAATTCTAAAAATGTTTTACAAAAAATGAATACATTACCCTTTTCAGATAAGTGTGCATATAGGAAGATTTAAAGAGAGAGATGTAATATAATGATCCCAGATAGTTCAAGAAAATCTTGTCTTGTGTAAAACAAGAGCTGCCTATACTTCCTTCCATTTCACAACATTGACTTTCACAAGTGAATTCTCATAGCACAATGACGGTCCAGGGCAGCAAGCGCTGATTAGCTGGTGCTGACCTCAGCGTTCCGAATATTATTTTGGTGGGCGAAGGCAACAACGAGTGCTGCATTCGGAACACTTACTGTCACTGCAGTGGTTTAAGGTACTAATGACCTCTATTTACAGCTGTTAGACTCAGAGGTCTGAGTAGAAGAAAAAATCAAGTGAACTAAGCTGCACGATTTAAATGACGTGATTAAAATTCTTTTTGTTAGGCTTAAATTACACGCTAACGCGCCTATTAGTTTTTTCTCAGGACCTCCTAATATAAACTGGTATTTATGGTTGGCTTGGCGAGTCTCAATGGACGGGGGACCGAGTACTCTTCGCCACCAACAATCCTCTTTCCTTCAATTACCCGTAATAAGGCTACAGGTTAATTTTTGTTAACATCCAGGTTATTGTTATGTAAAAGAAATTTCGAAAAAAATGGCGGTATACACAAATTGTAGCAGAAGAATCAACTGCGGTTCACTTGTGTTGTCCTGACTAAAATAAACAACAGAATTAAAAAAATCACATTGGAAAGTTTCGTCATTGCTTGCCTTAATGTACATTGTTGTCAACACTTAGTCGACATCTATTAAGCATGTCGAGGACAAAATTCCCACTCATGTGCTCTCTTAATGCCTCTTTCCTTGTGAATGCCCATTGAACCCCCCTCTCTCCCTCCCCCCCTTCCCCTCCGCTAACAATAGTATCTATTTCGGTTGTCAGTAGCTAGTATTTTTACTGCACACTGACAGTATTTTATAACAGCTGCACGACAGTTTACTGTTATTTTCTGGTCTTTTCCTCTTTATGGCTGCTTACAACGCTTATAGTAATTTCTTATCTCAGTGATTCAGTGTAGCATCTGCTCATACAATACTTGCTGAATATTCTTATTTAACCTGGTCTCACAACTACATGCATTTCGCTACCTGCACGATCCGATATAGGTATCCTAGTATTCCATACCCCCAGCTCCTTCAGCTCAATAGATCTCAAGTCGCTCACCATTTGGATTATCAAGCTAATACCGGTGAAGTGTGGAGCCAGTTGGATGAGACACTATAAATTTGAAGCATGTAATTCATTATTTAAATTTTCCAAGTTTTTCTATGAAGAAAAGGAAATTGGAACCTACACTGACAAAAATCAATTAAAACTGATAAGCGTTTAAGGTATACGAATAATTTATTTACTTATTTATTTATAAGTATTTAAGTATTTTTTTTAAATTTAGGGTAAACATACATTTTTTAAAAGGTCCTTATGGAACACTGATGTTATGTGCACATATATGTATATTATGTATATTTAACCTAGTATAACCTAATGCAGTCATATCCCGTCGTAGTTCTGATAAAAAGAAATATTCTCCAGTTATTTAACAAGAGCAAATTTGATTAATAAAACTGCAAATACATCAGTATTAAAAGTTTAAAGCTGACCAAAGGAAGAATTCTCGTCATTGCATCCCAGGAACATTTCATCATTTTTGATAAGGGAAAAGAGAGCTAAACCAGTAGGGATCAACTAGAACCTCTGGAATATATGGCTTTCAGATTCGATCAAAGCAAAGGCAGGAGAGGTAAAGTTTCTTGCCTCAAGAGGCAGCTTCCAGCATCAAAACCAAGCAATATATTGATGCAAAATACTTCTAAACCATTTTGAGATTAAAAGATGCAAATTGTTACCTAACATTAACAGTGCGAGACTTTTTCTAAGGCACACGAATGTTCAAATTTTGAAGTTGATCATAGCAGACTTTCTGAAGATATATCTTGCAAACCAATTTTAGGAATGGTCTGTATAAAATTCATCAGGAAGCCCCTGCACTTGTCAGTTGTTCTGCAAACTCTTCCCCCTCAAGGGAGGAAGGTTCATTGATGCTGGTGAGGGGCTCTTGATCTAGGGAATCGGATCTGTGCTCCAATTCCATGAATTAAGCTTGAATGCCTTCCTTCATCCCCCTCCCCAAAAGCGCTTCAAAATCCCTGCGGGTTGAGCGGTCTTCCATGATAATTTGTAAACCTACACGTAGTAATAGTTAAAAATTTAATGCGTTTCTGATAAGGCGTTTTGGAAATATGAAAAAAAACGAATAAGATGTTACAGTCGTGTGAAACAAAGACACTGTATAAAAGTGTGTCTGCTCAGGCATTAAGTCATATAGTTGTTAGTTAAGAGATCACTATAACAACGAGACTTTCGAATATTTTTTAGTATTTATTTTTTTACTTTTCTAGTTTTTAAAATTTCTTATCCATTCTATTTATAATTTTACGAACATTCAATTTGACTAAAATTCAATAACATTGGAAAATTTGTAAGTACGAAGCCAAAATTCAACACAAAAAGTATTTCCAGTTACGATGCACCAGACACTGACCAGAGGAGGCGTTCTCTTGTTATTCCATGGCAACCAATTTATTTTTTGAATATGAAAATTTAAAATGAACATATGTCAATGAGAACACCAAGTTTTCTCTCAACTAACGCCATCAACACTGAAAGGCTGAACCCTATTACACAAGGAATTGCTAAGTAAATACTCTGAATTCAACGAGTCCAAGTTTTTTTTTTATTAAAATTTAAAATTTGTATTTAAAGAACATAAATTTGTTGAGTGTCATCCTTCTGACAGAATGTATAAAATTTAATATTTTGAAGCCGATGAGACTAGGCATTCTTTAGTTATTAAATGAAAACTGATATCACTATATTTAAAAAAAAATGAGATTTAGGCAGCAGAACAACAGCGTGAATCTAACTTTCTGAAAAACACACCCATGCTGTAAATCTGAAGCCGATAGGAAGATGCATTCTGTAGCTTTCCTGCGGATTCCAGTAAGTACGTGCTTAGAATCAAGATTCGTGTGCAACAGTTGTTGAAACATTTCGCCTACACAGCAGGCTTCTTCAACCAAATACAGAGGAGAATAAACGTGGAGATAACATTAGTAGTGGTGAGGTAAAGATAGATCAGTCCATCAATCTTGAAGGAGTTTTTGAGGTGGTCAGTCCCACAATCTGGAACAGATCGAAACCAAACACGAGAATGGAGTCTTACATACTAGCAAAGGTAGGCGAGGTCAACCTTGAAGACGCAGCAGGAGGATTCAACTAGTAGTTCCAGCTTCCTGCCACGTCTTCGAGATTTCTAAGGCTCAGTCTTTGGAAATATACAATATTCCATTCTCGTATTTTGGTTTCATATTGTTCTAGACTATGGAGCCGAGCTTTTCTATAGGCTGAGGGACTGAGCCCCCCCTCCCTCAAAAACTACTTCGTCAAACTTGATGGCCTACTTCTGCCTCCATATTATCCTCCTCTGTATCTGAATGAAGAGGGCTTTTGTGTAGGCGAAAATTTCAATAGTTAAGATACTAAAATGCCGTATTGTTCGTATTGAATATCATTTTCATAATTCCAAGTTTGATAAAATAAAATTGTGCTTTGACGAATTTGCCCACACCCAAAGTAAATTATTGTGAAGAGGCATAATATTGTGAAGAGGCATAATATTGTGAAGAGGCAGCCTCAGTTACATTCTCTGCCTTTGTCGAAGAGGCACTGCAAAGGATTTTGGAAGTTATCAGAGCTATTCCCGGATGCTGGGAACGGGTTCATCTACTCTCGTCAGTCACACATGCTAATTGTTCCAAGAATTTTATCCTACTTATTGTACACATTCTTCCAAAATTTGATGCCGATCTGGAAAAACGCCGTGTAATGAGGGAATTAAAAAGGAAAAACTGCAGGAAGAAAAAAATAGAAATCCACTTAAATAATTAATTTTCTAAAACTCTGACGAGGTTGTGTTGCTGCATCACCATAATTTTAACTTTCTATCATTTTATTCGTCTGTTTCAACGAGGTTTAGTTCACTCTTTTAATTTTCTTTGTTAGGTTAACCTCTGTTTGGTTAGGTTATCTTTAATTACAAAAATGTTTATTAGCCTATATATTAGTAATTTAATGGTAAATATATTGCAGTGTAATAAACACTGATGAATATTTTCTCACGGTGTTGCGCTTTTGGTAAGCATTCACAATACTCTGGTTGACCAAAACGGTGGAAAAAGGAGTAGGTTCTAATGCTGACGGGCTTTTCATTATATATTTTCTACACGCCGAGAAGGCACACATGCTGAATGTTGCACTGTAGGCTTACTCTATACTCTCAACACCCTGCATCAACACTCACCCTCTACACTTTGCCCAACATCCTTCCTCCTTTCCCTCCCTCTACCCCTTCCACAGCACCCTGTCTCGACACGCGCCCTCTACAGCAACATCTCTAGAAACACTGCATTCCTGCGTCTCTTCAAGACACCTGGGAATCATCTCTCCCCTTCAACATGCTACAAGCTGCCACTTTCCTCACCTTCCTCTTACTGAATCATCTTTATTACCACAATTGCCGCAGATAGCCTTCAAATTTGCCATAGTTTCCCTAACCTAGTCCCTACCTCCAGGCACTGCCATGGATCTCTTCCCTGAATGCCTCTCTTTCCCCCTTTTCTAACTCGGTTGAAATCCCTTAGCTGATTTGCATATTAGGGTGATAACGCTAATGGGTTTGATAGCGTTAATTGCTATTTTTATTTAAAAGCGACGAACCCATAGAGGTTACTATTATTAATTATTATTTCCTAATTATTACTGTATTATTAATTATTATTATTATTGTTATTTATGTTTCCATTATCATTACTAGTATTTTGTGGTTGTTCCCTTTATTTTTTATTTATTTTCTATTGTCTGTTAAATTTATTGGAAAGAATGAAAAAAAAAAAAACTATTTTTCGTTAAGAGAATTGTAATGCTGTGATTTCCGAGAATTCATTACTGAGGAAAGGAGAGTCGTGTTTGTGACGTGAACAGGACGCTGCAGCATTCTGATCTTCACCAGAACAATATTTAATAATACCCCTGGGTACGACGCCACGTGATATATTTACAACTTGGACAGATCTGTTTGTAGAAACCCTGAGAAAAATGATAATATCAACGGCTGGTGTTTGAAGGCTCGCCAGTTACATCTATTATGTACCATACATGAGCAGTTATAGTTCTGATTTTTGCCTATGAGAAAAATGATATACAGTATGATGTTTATATTAGGTAACCTCGAAGTGACAAAGTACTTGCCTGAAGTTTTTCTTCTTTCACTATGAAAGTGAGGCTTTAGTCAACCGGCTTCAATATTTTAACGCTGGTGTAAGATTGGCATGTGAAGATACCTATTGACTACTGCTCTAGAATACATTCCAAGATTCCTGGAATGGCTCAGATAACCTCCAAAACTCATTGTGCTTAGTTTCAAACGTATAAAAAGTGTCTTGTAAATCGACGACGACAGAGAATGAAATTCAAGCGAGTGCGCGCACATTTCTTAGTTTTACGTGTAGTGTAAAGATTCCCTTTTTAACCCGCATTATGTATAGCATAGATCAGTTTATATTTATTTAATATTGGTCAAAATCAATTATATACACAGTTTCGTTATGTTCTGATTAATTTCCCTTGATTTATTGCAAAAAAAAAAAAAAAAAAAAATCTGATAATTAGGCCGAATT
The DNA here is from genome assembly GCF_038502225.1 of Cherax quadricarinatus. Classification (NCBI taxonomy): domain Eukaryota; kingdom Metazoa; phylum Arthropoda; class Malacostraca; order Decapoda; family Parastacidae; genus Cherax; species Cherax quadricarinatus. Next base: position 13,176,942 of record NC_091310.1, read on the forward strand.
GGCCAAACTGGCCGGTTTGGATCAATCGGCATATATATATGTCGTGCCGAGTATGTAAAACTGGTCAATTAGTAAGAACTCATTTAAAATTAAGTCATTTCTAAAATTTTCTTTTTTATGTTAAAATATTTTTTTTATTTATGTTAATGTAAAAATTAATGATTTTGTATCAAAAGCAATTTAGAAAACTTACCTAACCTTATTATAACAAGCGCAATTTAGTTTAGCCTAACCCAACTAAATATGTTTTATGCAAGTTTCCAATAATTTAATAATAAACAAATACAATGAAATATTTTTTCGTTAGGTTCAGAATGATTTTTGCGAAATTATTCCATACATGAATTTTCGCTTCCCTTATTCGGCAAGAAGAGCGCTGCTATTTAAGCCAAAATAGCAAGTTTTACCTATTCAGCACGACATAGGTAAAACTTGCAATTTTGGCTTCTTGCCGAATAAGGCAAGCAAACAAGTGGGTTAAGGCATCATGCGATTTTCGTTCACCAAGAGGCAGGGCCAAAACTACATGGGTTCGAATCCTCGGCTAGTCGCAGTGTTGTTATTGATTCAATACCACTCGTTCGTGGACACAATAATATACATTCTGCTTGTGGAGGCTAGAACACCAAACGAGGATAAGAATGAAATTAGCTTAGAGGCAACCACACCACCGTATGTCCTTGAACCAAGAGTAACACACCTAGCTTGGCTGGGTGATTGGTTCTTCTAGGATTTTGTGGTTGACTGGGGGCGTCATGTGATTTTCGCTCACCATGAGGCAGGGCCAAATTCTGGGACCCATTGCCTCGGAGAAGTGGACAAAAAATTGGCTTCAAGGTCAAATACTTGGATTCTTTCCTGAAGCCCTTTGAACATTCCACTTCCCCTGATACCCCATCTTATTTATTAGTGAATATTGATTTCCTTTTAAAAACTAAAGAATACCTCTTTTGATCAGTTTTTAAATGTTAATGGTTAAGCATCATTGATTATGCTCTATAAGTTTAGACTATGGACACAAATGTGAGATTTTATGAAATTCTTTAAAAACTTGAAATCGTTGGATTCAGATCAGTAACTGGAGAATTCATTTTTTATAGGCTTAAATCATTCAGTGTTGGTTGCCTATGTAAAGCCCACCATTGTTCGCTTTCACTCAGTTTTGTTAATTTTATGTTTCTCTGTATGAATTGAAGAATGTGTCCTCTGGTTAACTTCAAACATTGAACAAGGAAGTATTATGATAAATCGCAGAAATAATATATGAAAAGATGAATTTTTTCACACATACTCCAGAAGGCTGGAAAAATATAGATCAAAAGATTTTCCTTCCATTCGACTGCCACAAGCCACGTTATTTCCCAGTTATTTGGATAACTGTGCATCTGACGATAAAAATTTATATCGAGAGAAAAATTCGAAAATAAATTGTGAACAAGATTGCTGCTACGCATGTTTGCAGTATATGCTACAGTATTTGTGTAAACCAGACCAAATGTGGAGGGCGAGTGTGAGCTTACTACGAGATTTTTGTAACTCATGCTAAGTTTTCTATTAAAATTTTATAAACGTCAGTGATTTATTTATTTATTAATTTGAACATGATACAGTGAAGTACAAAAGAATACAGTAAAATGCAGCATGCCAAAGCCACTTGAATGCATAGCATTACGGGCAGGCTTAAAATTAACTTAAGATTAACTAAGCAATGATAAATTCAGTGGTACAAAAATTATTGTAAAACAGATAACAATTTAGTACAAATGAGTATTACAAAGACAGGTCATATGGTCATTTACTGTGTTGCTGTGTAATCAGTAGAATGGAGTGATAATATGACAGGTTCATGGAGGTCTGTAGGGAGGTATGTGCTAAAGGAGGAATATGCGTTTTAGAAGAAAATGAGCGACAAGATTGGGAAAAGAGGGGTACGGAAGAGGGCAAGAGTGGATTCGCTTCTCAACTGAGAAGAAAAATTCTTTGTCAAAGATATATGACGGTATTTAGGGTATTTTGGGGTTAATGAATTCTAAAATGGCAGCAAATTTTTCAAATTTGCTCTAGTTTGTGAGATATTGCATACCTACCCTCAACTAACAGGGAACTTAACCATAACGTAAGTATATGTATATACAGTGACAATTTGTATATTCAGATACTTTAAATAAAGATTAGCATTTATTTTTAAATTATTTAATATTTAACAAAAGGAATTGTATCGTCAACGACAACGTGACAATATTGTAACCATTATTTTGTAATTTTTTCCAGATAAACATGAGTTCTTCACCACGAGTCTGCTGAAACAATCCCAGTGCATTTCTCCACATCTGTGGCGAATACTCTTTGCAAAAACAAAGAAAAAGCGTCATATATTTATAAAACAAACAGATCTTGCTTATTTTGGAGTGGCACTTGGAGAAGAAGACAAGTCTTGGGCTCACCATATGGTTTGCAAAACCTGTGTAGAATGCTTACGACACTGGAAAAATAGGCAAAGGAAAAGTTCAGATTTGTGTGTGTCTGTGGTGTGAGGAGAGCAGAAAATCCATGATGACGATTGTTATTTCTGTATGGTGAATGTGAAAGGTTTCAGTCGATAAAAGAAAATCAAGTAGGATTATCCTGATTAGGAGTCAGCAAGGAGACCTGTTCCACACAACGATGATGTTCCAATACTAGTGTTTACAACACTGCCTGACCTTCCATTGTTAGATGTTAAAGAAATTCAGGATTTAGGATGTAACACAGGTGATAGCAGTGGAAGCGAATATGAAGTAAGCATTTCAGCACCACAGCAGTTCTCCCAAGAAGAGCTCAATGATCTGATATGTGACCTCAGTCTGTCAAAGCAAGCATATGTACTTTTAGCATCCAGACTAAAAGAAAAGAATTGTCTACAACAAAAAGTTAAAATAACAGCTTATCGAACAAGAGAGACTGAACTTCTTTACTTCAGCCAAGATGAATAATTTGTTTACTGCAATAACATCCCTGAACTTTTTCTTCGAATGGGACATGAGTATCGACCAGGAGATTGGCGGCTGTTTATAGGCAGTTCAATGAGATGCCTGAAATATGTCTTATTGCACAGTGGTAACCAATATGCATCTCTTCCAGTTGCTCACTCAACAAAACTTAAAGAAGAATACGAAAATATCAGCATGACATTGTGTAAGGTTTGCTGTCATGAGCAGAAGATGTCTATTTGTGTGTTGATCTTAAGACAAACTTCTTGCTTGCGCAAAAGAGTGATTACACAAACTACCCTTGTTTCATGTGTTTGTGGGACAGTAGGGCGAAGGCAGATCATTGAACAATAATGGCATGGCCTTCAAGATAAAACCTAACTATACGTGCAGTAAACATCATTAACGAGCCATTGGCGGACAAGGATAACATTCTGCCACCACTCCACATTAAGCTCGGGCTACTGAAGCAACTAGTTAAGACCTTAGACAAAGATGACAGTTCTTCAAATACATTTGTAGATCGTTTCCTGGACTATGTATGGAATAAATAAATACTGAAATCTTTGATGGCCCTCAAATTCGAAAGCTTATCAAGTATTCTAACTTCACAAAAATATATGAATGGTGTGGAAGTTTTTCATGGTGCAGTTATGTGTCAGTTGTCAAGACCTTCTTGGGTCATCACAAAGCTGAATATTAGGATAAACGTGCGCAAAACACGCCGACAGGCTTTAAGAATTTAATTACTAATATGATCATAGCCACCTAGACAGACTTCCACATGATCTTGGTAAGGTCAGTGAGGAACAAGGGGAGAGGTTTCAGCAAGATATAAAGGTGATGGCAGAAAGGTATCAAGGCAGATGAGACACACACACAAGGTGGCAGACTATTGCTGGGGCCTTCTACGAGAGTGTGCTGATGACCAACATAAAAGAAAATCGTGCAACGTTTTCATATGCAGTTACTAGTGGTATCTGAGTTACCTTACTATTCTAATCTGTTATTATACAGAATGAAGTGCTAGTATATATCATCCCTCAAAGGAGGTTAGTTGACGCTGGTGAGGGGCTCTTGATCTAGGGAACTGGATCTGTGCTTCAGTTCTCTGAATTGAGCCTGAATACCTTCCATCCACCCACCTCATGCGCTGTATAATCCTATGGGTTTAGCTCTCCCCCCATGGTTATTATAATAGTATGTGTTATATGATTTGACTTTTGCATGATCTAAAAAAATGTCAGTATAATGGGCGGGATGATATCAAAATTTTCGCCGATACTGAAACCCAATATAAGGTCGATACTAATATTTTTCCAATCTTTTAATTTTTTTTTAAACTATAATGACTATGTTCAGTTCGTAAAGTAATGTATTATACAATGGCTAATAAATAACACTGGAAGTTTAATATTAAATATCTTAATCTCTCTGAAACGATATCATTATTCATTGCTTGGCCCATGGCAAAAACTATCGCTTCACACGGTGAGTGTCCAGGTTCGATTCCCGGCAAGGGTAGAAACATTGGGCGTCTTTCCTTACACCGGTTGTCCACGTCACCCATCAGTAAAATGGGTACCTGGATGTTAGTCGACTGGTGTGGGCCGCATCCTGAGACAAAATTGACCTAATTTGCCCGAAATGCTGTACATAACAAGCGGCTTTCTATGTAGTACTATGTCATTGATGTCAACTAGGATTGTATACCTTGTACATGCACTTGTAGAAATAAAGATATAATTACTATTGACAAATGCCTTTGACAATCAATGTGTGTGTGTGTGTGTGTGTGTGTGTGTGTGTGTGTGTGTGTGTATAACAATCACAATCGTGAGGTAGAGTTAATGTTAATATTTTCAAGCACACATATAACATTAACATTTAAGAAAACATTATCAGACAGTATTCGCTATTCTTTTCTCTAATGCTCATAACATAAAAATGCCCGATACCCGCCGATACTGATACTTTGGCACCTCCCTCTGTCACGGAATTAATTCGAAAAAGCCGCTGCTGTGGAAGCGTTTTGAGAATAAAGTTACCTCACGATGAACAAGTGTTTCTTGTCTACAATTGTTCATCATTGTATTACATACCTTATATTTTACCTTGGTCTCTCTTAATTTCCGCTCCAGTATTTTATGTGGCACCGTATCAAAAGCAGTGCATGTGTGTGTGTGTGTGTGTGTGTGTGTGTGTGTGTGTGTGTGTGTGTGTGTGTGTGTGTGTGTGTTCGAGAGCACGTGCATGTATACATATATTATTCTATAATTCCCCTGATGATGTAGAATTCCATTTTGATTGCTACACAAACAATAAGTGAGAGATGTAACAACAGTATGTTTGAGATCCGTGTCTCTGAGGCAGTACGCTGCCTCAGAGACACGGATTGTCTGTCATATCTCTGTTGAACTTATGCTTATGCACTACTGATTTTTATTGTGATGAATATTACATATATATATATATATATATATATATATATATATATATATATATATATATATATATATATATATATATATATATGTATTTTTATTATCACACTGGCCGATTCCCACCAAGGCAGGGTGGCCCGAAAAAGAGAAACTTTCACCATCATTCACTCCGTCACTGTCTTGCCAGAAGGGTGC
>NC_091310.1:13187549-13202993 GCF_038502225.1 Cherax quadricarinatus
GTGAACCATGGATGGGTAGTACATTTTGACATCTGTGGAGACAAAAAACTTTATCCATGGAGGCAAATCAGAGGAATGTATGAGACAAGAGTAGTACCATCACTCGTAGATGAGTGTGAAGCATGGGTATTAAATGTTGTGACGAGGAGATTGTTGAAGGAGAGGGAAATGTGTCTGAGAGCGATGAGTAGTGTGAATATTGTGAGGAGAATTTGTGTGGGCACTTGAAAAAGATGCAGGGTTACTGAAAGTATTGCTAAGTGGGCTGTAGAGGGGTTAATGGTGGTTTGAGCATTTAGGAAGGATGGAGCAAGAAAGGATGACTTGGTGTGTGTATACACCTGTAATGGAGGGAAAGATAGGTAGGGGTCATCTTAGGAAATTTTAAGAGGAGGCGTTGAGGAAGTTTTGGATGCAAGAGGGCTTGGACATTCAACAGGCGTGTGTGAGCGTGGTAGATAGGAGTGAGCGTAGGCAAGTGATTTTTATTTTTTTTTTCTTATTCGCCGGTACTTTCCCGGCCCGGGTCTTTTCCAAGTAGTGGTGACCCGGCTTTGGCTCCCTATCTGGGGAGTATCTCGAGACCCAAGTCTCCCATGAGAGGAGGTACAAGTACCCCCTCATCTTTGGGACCAAGTCTCCCCAGGCCTAGCCACAGTCCCCGCCCTCACGGGGCTCGTAGGGAGAAGCTAGGCCTCTGGTCTGCCATCTGCCCCGCCCCAAAGGGGCTCGTGGGGATGGCAGTCTTATGAGCTGCAGATGGTAACAAGCTCAAACCTAGTGGTTTTTAAGACATGAGGTTCTGTTGGAGTGTAATATAAAATTTATGAAGGGTTTTAGGAAAACTGAATAGCCGGATTTCAGTCAAGGAAGTAGGAAATACAGTGCCTACACTGAGGAGGGGTGTGGATAAAATAGTTTTAAGGAGTATTTGAGCTGTAACGTCAGTGTGCCTCTGGCAAGACTGTGAAAGATTGAGTGATGGGGAAACTATTTCTTATTTTTTTTTCTTTTCAGGGGTCTCTGTCCTGTTGGGAGACGGCTCGTGTGGAAAAGTTGAGGAAATGTATACATGCAAACATGTTAGATATTACAAAGAAAACATTTCGTTCCTATGACCTTTTTTAATACTGAAAATAACTGCACATACAATAGGGTTATGGTCAATTTTAAGGAATGTCAAGACCCGTTATGGAAGATAATAGAGCAGGTTTAATTTTTGTGAGAATGTGAACATCTGATACCTGTGTTATTTCAAAGTGCTGAGGTGTTGAGAAGGCTCATGTGTCATCATGGATCTGTTCATTAGTATTTAGAGACAGCAACTGAAGAAGCTTCAAACCATTCTCGCTTTCCTAATTTAGGTTCAGTCAGACCTGACGGGTCATCTATCCAGTTTATAGGATGGCTTTCATTATCTCTGTGCACAGTGCCAGCGTTGCTCCGGTCATTCTTGCTAGACGTGCACTTGTGGTCAATTAGACTGGTTGAAAGGTTCCTGTCAGTTTCTAGTACATATTTCTTTTCACAGTGTCTGCATAGGACAGTGTAGATTCCTGTCACATGAGCCAGCGAAAAAACACAGAATCACTTCTTAGCAAGGTTTAGAGATAGGCAGCGGCTATTCTAGTCAAGTTACATTGCTTCTAGTTAGAACCTCGGTAGTGTTGTCGGCCAGTCATCACATGATAGATCTAACAATTTAAAAATATCTTCACCGTGAGAGTGGCGTCTTGGATAGTCTGCAATCCTGAATAGAGTTGGATGGGAAGTGGAAGCAAGTGAAGGAATGAGTTATGAAGGCAAATTTCTTTTAGGGAAATTCTTGGCCGGAAATTTTAAGAAACCTTATGAAAAAAGTACCTTCTCCTCGGCTTGTTCGTGAAGGAAAGTGTGTTATTTCTTCATTATTGTTCCTTCTGTATAAGGAGGGCTTCACTGTGTTCATCCTGTTGAGACATGCATGATGTTCATGCGTCTAGGATAAATAGCTAAAATGCTGTCAACATATTAATCGCAAGTGAATGTGCTGAGGACATTACAGTGAAAGTCTACCATCTCTAGGGCTTCCATTAATAATATCTTGGCAAGCAAGGCACTAAAAGGTTTTTCCATAATTATACCGCTCAGTTAACTCTGTAAACTCAATGAGACGAAGTGAAAGGTTTCTTATTTGTGATTTTGGTAAAAACATGGTAAATACATGTATAACGTCGAAGAAAGCTATGTACTTGTTTTTGGTGTTTATAATGAAGATCAGACAGAGAAAACTCCACAATGCTTGTGATGTACAGGATTTATACTCTAAATCAGAGCTGAGATTTATCGTAAAATAGCTAGCCAGTCTGTATAGCAAATACTTAGGCCTCAAGTAATATGGCAGATACGAATGCCGGTTTTGTGGGTTTTTGGCAATAAGATATTGTGGTTTGGATCTAAAAATGACTATTCTTGCGAGGCAATCCTCAAGAAAGGCACTTCAGCTGCGAAGTCAATGAAATTGTAGTTGGAAACGCATACTCCCTATTTGTTTCAACTTGACGGTATCACTAAGTCGTTGAGATGATCATACCCAAATCTATTCAAACGCCTTACTGCTTCCAGACACATTATCTCTCCCATTGTATATACTTACATCAGGGAGAATGCAGATTAATTCCGCTGCAAACATAAAAGGATATCTGTAAGTGCCTTCTAACCCAGGTCTTTTCGTCTTGTTCTTGAAAGGCGTTCCACTGAATTTAATCTCAGCAAATTCATCACCACCAATGTACGAGTACTTATGAAATTAAAACTGGACTATGGATGACTTTGTTCTCTCAGGAAATGGAATAACCTTGAATGTCCAGAGGTCAAAAAATTATTGTCGTACTTGCTGTCTCCGCTCTTAAACAGAGACCTTCAGTAAGGCAATAAATCAAACAAAGTCATCATCAAGAAACACCACCTGCTTGAAGTTGCTACCAGGAACCATTATTTCGGTTATTCTGATTTTCGTGCAAAGGCGCCATTACCGCCATCGCGCTGGAACCCTCTAGACCTGTAACTTCCTGGCGATACATCCAGGTAATTCGAGGACTCTTCACCAGAGATGACACCATCTCCACTGCCAACAAAGGACATCATCTCCACTACCAGCAAAGAACATCTTCGTCTCCACTGCCAATAAATGACGTTTTCTTCTCCATTGCCAGCAAAGAAGGTGGAGTGCTGATCTTTCAAGCTAAGAACTAAAACACAAAGTACTCAGCCTTCTTGGTTACACTACTTTGTACTAGCTCATTACAAAACAATAGCTCACTGACAATACTGAAACCTCCCTTCAAGAATCACATCTCTTTCTTCATCACTCAGAATAAGGTGAGAAAATCCATCACCTACTACCAGATCATCCAAAACGTGCCAGACTCTTCAGTCTACGGAAAACCTACAAACCAGGCATTTCACTCCACCTTGTCACGTCGGGCATAAGTAGTACACAACAGACTGGCCGGCCACCTAGCAAAAAGCCTCGCAGGACTTCGTCTTAAATATTCTGAAAATTTGCTTCTTTCCAGTAGCTCCAACATAAATATCATGAACAATTACATGGCTTTGTTTGACATAACATTTTTATTTACAATAATTCCCGGACACAATGCCAATGACATACTATTTTTTTCAAACAATTCTTTGGCAGACCATGACCTGTTCCCTTAGTGCCATACGAGTCAACATGTTCATGGTATACCTAAACTCTGAAGATTTCCACTCTTATGTTCTCTACACAATAATTAACTTCGAAATATTAGTCATATTTCATTTATATACTTAGATGCTCTGATTTTCATGCCTTTATTAACAGGATCAACACTGTTAAATACTCCCTTAAGTTTACTCTGGATCTTGAGTGTGGCCGCACACACTCTTTACTTGACGTCCTTTTCTACAGGACTTTACCTTCAAAATGTACGGAACGCCCACAAAGTAGGATGATTTAGTGCACTTCTGTTCTCACATGAAACAAATACTATGCGAAGAGTGGTTGTTTTTTTCTTAATTTTCCTCAGTTTTCCATGCCAAGAAATTTTGAAAGGGGGAAAATTCCTACATAACTCAAGTCTTCACTCTCGTTCACCTCTTATCCTACTTTTTTTTTTTCAGGGATTTCAAAAACAAACCACTGTGAAGACCCCTGGGGAAATCTTAGTTCCTCCATTTGATGATGTGCCGACAAAAGTAAGCTGTCATACGGAGCGTCATAAAATATGGCTAATATGATAATACCTATCCAAAACTGTACCAAGAATGGACATACATTTTTTTTTCTGCTGGCTTCTGGATCTGAAGTATGCACCTTCCCTGTGCTGACTGTATGATGATAAATATTCAAGGGAAGTTAGACGGAACGCGTCGACCAGGCTTAGCGAACACACGCAAGCAGTAGCGATGATCAGGGTAAGGTCACCTAAAGAATTGGAAAGACACCTAGTTAGACTTGACTTAAACTTGTCCTGACATTGGCCTAACACCTTTACCACACCTCTTAATCCTTCTACACACATTGAAATTTATGTACTCATGTGTCATTGGAGGAAAGAAAGACTCGTGGCAGAAATATTTCATATCAAAATATTCTGTATTAGCTCACATGTCCTTTCCTTGTCTAAGATGTACTTAAACCCCGAGGATACAACCCACTGGAGTGTTAGCTCACATGTCCTTTCCTTGTCTAAGATGTACTTAAACCCCGAGGATACAACCCACTGGAGTCTGGTAAGTCTGACTGTGCGCCAAGGTACCGCAAACCAAACTTACCTTCGAAGAAGAGGATTTACTTATACGCGCAGTGTTTAGAATCCAGTCTTTGCAATATAGATGTACGGAACACGGAAGCTTCAATATCATCATAATTTAGGGTAAAGTGATTTAAGACCTTCAGGACAGAGCCATCAAGGGACGTCATTAACAATTTTGCTCACTCCAGTTAGACTACAACTGATCTCCATGTTACTTTACATTACCCTGCGTTTCTGTCTCTTTATTGAATTGATATAGACACTGGCAGGTGAAACGTTTCCATTGCGCAAGTGACATATTCATTTGTCGGCATTATGTACCATAATGTAACACCGCCTTCACAGCTTGGTTTTATCAAAGTAATTTAGTCGCAAGAGATATTTTCTTAGGAACAAAGAATGAGCCTAAACAATTAAGCAGATGATGATTTAATCCAAAACAAATAAAAAAAAAACCATTGTGTCCACACTGTATTTTTAATGTTTTTACAGCGATACATATTTCTTATTACGTTACCCAGTAACTGCAGTGATATACATGTAACTGGGAAGCTTAGGTTTAAAATTTTTACAAGCCAAAAGCCTGTACATAAAAACGTACAATGTATTCTGGCCAGTTTGTTGAAAAAAAAATTACATTTTCCTGCAAAGGCAATTGGTAAAATGTTTTAAAACTCAAATACTGGTATTGTATATATTATGCAAAATTTTCAGGGCACCTGTAAAGCCAAGTGTATATTTACTGGGTATTTGCATGAACTAAACTATGCTGCCTCAGCTGCAATACACTGCCTGAACTCCAATGTGCTTTGAGAACTGCACTATGTTGCCTGAGCTGCTCCGTGCTGAGTGCGCAGTCCTGTGCTACCTGTACTATGCTGCCTCAGCTGCACTTAGCTGAATGAAATTAGCTTCCGCTCATGTACATGTCTTCTAATATGCATGTAAATTGGTTGCCACAGGTTGCGGTAGAGCTGTGTGAAGGCTATCAAGTTAGCACCCTAGTGAGGTGTGACATCTCACTTGCCAAGCCACAACTGAGTAAACAACTTCTGTTGACTTAAACTCTTCTTTCTCACATTGACATTAGTCCGTCCAGCACAGATAGGTCAGCGGTCGAGCTGTTGATGTTCACAGTTTTTAGTTTGCGTCACAAGGTTCGATATATCGCCACGTTGCGTCTAAAGGACACTGTGTTTACTTCTCATGAGTCTCAACATGAAGCATTCTTCTGTGTATTACTACTGACAAAAATAATATGTAAAAAAAGTAAAGTTATTTGCGGCATTAATTAATTAAAATATTATATGCACTTACGATTAACCTGTCCTAAGTCAATTACTCCATTATGCAAATCCTCTCAAAATATTGGTATTATTAGAAGTGTAGAAGAAATTTTAGTATGTACTTTTGTAATAGTTCAAAACTGCAAATATCCCCATCCCTCCTGCAGAGCGCAGGCACTGCACTTCCCACTTGCAGTACTCAAGGCCGACTAACCCGTTTTCCCGAATCACTTCATGAATGTTAGTTTAGTCACACTCCAACAGCCTCCACTCCTATCTAACACGCTCATACACGATTGGTGGATATCTAAGCCCACGTAACATTTTGTTTACCTCCTCCCTCCAAGCTACCTTTCCTAGAACGACCTCTACCCCGTCTTCCCTCCATTACAGAAATATACGCCTATTTCGTTCCGTCCACTCTAAATGCCCGCACCACCTTAACAACATCTCTTCAGCCTTCTGAATAACTTAGTAGTCCCGCACCTCCTCATTTCCAATTTATGAATTCTCCGATAATATTCGCACCACGCGTTGCCCTCTGACACTACATATTTATTGCCTCCAGCCTCCCCACTGCAGCAACAATCTCAACCCATCTCAACCCAATATATATATATATATATATATATATATATATATATATATATATATATATATATATATATATATATATATATATATATATATATATATATAATATATATATATATATATATATATATATATATATATATATATATATATATATATATATATATATATATATAATATATATATATATATATATATATATATAATATATATAATATATATATATATATATATATATATATATATATATATATATATATATTATATAATTTATTTTTTTATTAACACTGGCCGATTAAATTGCACCCACGAACGAATGGTATTGATCAAAAACAATACTGCTAGTAGCAGTATTGTTATTGATCATTTGTTATCGTTCGTGGGTATAATAATATAAAATACTACTCGTTGGGATAGTACACCAAACAAGAAGTAGAATGAAATTAGCTCAGAGGCATCCACGCTACCGTATGTACTCGAATGACGGGTACAACATCTAGCTTGGCTGGATGCATCATTCTTGAGAATCGTGTGGTCCCGTGGACTAGTGCGTCATCTGTCTTTCGCTCACCATGAGGGGGGCCAAAGCAGTCCGGCTAACCGGTTTCCCTGAATCCCTTCACAAAATATTACCCTGCTCACACTCCAACAGCACATCAGGTCCCAAAACCCATTCGTCTCCATTCTCTCCTATCTAACATGCTCACACAATCCTTCTGAATAATACTTTTAGTTACTCCATGTTTCCTAATTTCCACACTTCGAATTCCTTGCTGCATCATTTCATCCCATGCTTCTCACATATATAAGAGAGTTGGTACAACTATACTCTGGTACATACCATTCTTTGCCTCCATGGATAACATTTTTGTCTCCACAGATACTAAAATGCACCATTATCCTCATAAAAAAAACTTTACAGCATTTAGTAACTTATTACATTGTTCCCCTACCCACTTTATAATTTGCCTTTTCTAAATATTGTTCCCATATATGCTTTAACGTAAATACCTACTCTACACATCCCTTACCCATTCTAAAGCCTCCTTGTTGATCTGCAATCCTACTCTTTCTTACCTCTATTTTTTTCAATAATAACCCTACCATAAACTTTATCAGGTATACGAAGTAATCTTATTCCACTTTATTTTGTACAATATTTTTTGTCCCCTTCTCTTTATAATCTCTTTTGTCCCCACTTCCCTTCTTTCATACATTTATTGACCAAAAGTACCAAACACTCCAAAACTATATCCACCCTTCCCCCTGCTTTTAACAATTCTGTCATGATCCCATCATTTCCAGCTGCTTTACTCCCTTTCATTTTAACTAATTCCTCGCATACCTTCCCCACACTCATATCCGGCTCTTCACTCCTAAAAGATGTTATACCTCCCTGGCTAATGCATGAAATTACTGCCTCCCTCTCTTCATCAGTATTTAACAGTTCCTCAAAATATTCCCGCCATCTTCCTAATGCCTCCAACTCCCCATCTACTAACTCCCCTATTATGTTTTTAACTGTCATAAATCGTTTCCTAGACTTTCTTAAATTATCTGACTCCAAAAAATCTTATTGTCAGCAAAATTTGTTGACAGCGCCACTCTCACTCGATCATTTACTCTCCTCTTGCACTCCCTCACCACTCTTCACCTCTCTTTTACTCTGCATATACTTCACCCTCTAATATTATTTCTGCTTTATAAAAACCTCTCATAAGCGACCTTATTCTCTGTTATCGCACTCTTTACCTCATCATTCCACCAATCACTCCTCTTTCCTTCTGCACCCACCCTCCTATAGCCACAAATTTCTGCCCCGCATTCTAACAATGCATTTTAAAAACTATCCCACCCCTCCCACACTACATAGTATACTCTCACTAGCCCACCTTTCTTCCAATAGTCATTTATAACTCACCCTAACTTCTTCCTCCCTTAGTTAATAAATATATATATTCGTCACCCCCATTTTTTACCTTTGTATGATTTCACTTGCTTCTGCATAGGAATGATGGAGATATCTTCATAAAAAATCCTATGTATAGGATATGCCATTCTGAGAGATGGTAATTCCCCAGTGATTGTAACTCCAGCTGTTCTGGATGGAAACGTTTTAAGGTCCCGTGTCTGATGAACCCTTGCTTAAATGCTTGATGATATCCATATTGCCTCACTTAAATCTCCAAGCTCAGGTTGACAGATTTAATCACCTTGAATGAGCTCCGCGTCCTGCGAGATGGAGTGTGTCTTAGCAACATAGTTGGCTTTTGTTTCCGTTATGTAATTCCAGTAGAGAATATAATAACAACTCACTGTTAGTATATCCAGTTTGTATAAATAAGAAATGTAAAGTGACGTGGTTACCCAGAGGTTAAATATTCATTAAGGAAGCTAGGCGTGGTCATCCAGGAGGTGACATGGTCATCCGGGGGTGACGTGATCATCCAGGAGTAACATGGTCATCCAGGAGTGACGTAGCCGTCCTTGAGTGACGTGGTCAGCCAGGGGTGACGTGGTCATCCAGGGGTGAGATGCTTATCCAGGGATGACGACGTCATCCAGGGGTGACGTGGTCATCCAGGTGTGACGTGGTCATCCATGGGTGATGTGCTCATCCAGGGGAGAGACGAGGTTATCCAGAGAGAACGTCTTTATCCAGTGAGCTAGAGAAGATCATGGGAAGATTATCATCCACAGGGATCTTGATCAATCAGAGAAACGTAATATCCTTATAGGATGTGGGATATATTCTTGGTGGGACGTTGTCATCCATGCGGGACGTCATCAACCAGATGGGACGTTCTCATCCAAGAGAAACGTGGTAATTCATGAGTGACTTCATCCAGGCAAAGACGTGGTCATCCTGTTAGGGCGTGGTCATGTAAGTGAGACGTAGTTATCCTTTTGGTAGGTCGGTATCTTTGAGGAAGGTAGTTATCCTTGTGGAAGGTAGTTATCCTTGTGGAAGGAAGTTATCCTTGTGGAAGGAAGTTATCCTTGTGGAAGGTAGTTATCCTGGTGGGACGTGATCATCCACTTGGATTGCACTCATTCTGGTGGGACGTGATAAACCAGGATGTGATTATCCTGGCAAGACTTAGTCACGTTGCTGAGACGTGGTCATCCAGGTGAGACACTTGCATCCATGTGGAATATGATTATCTTGGTCATCCAGGTGAGACACTTGCATCCATGTGGAATATGATTATCTTGGAGGGACGTTGTCATCCATGTGGAATGTAATAATCCTGATGGAACTTGATCATCATAGATAAACATGGTCATCCACCTGTCATGTGTCTACAAGGGTGGTAGATGGTCATCTTGGTGGTTCATGATCATCTTGGTGGTTCATAGTTATCTTGGTGGTTCGTGGTCATCTTGGTGGTTCATAGTTATCTTGGTGGTTCGTGGTCATCTTGGTGGTTCATGATCATCTTGGTGGTTCATAGTTATCTTGGTGGTTCATAGTTATCTTGGTGGTTCGTGGTCATCTTGGTAGTACATAGTTATCTTGGTGGTTCATAGTTATCTTGGTGGTTCGTGGTCATCTTGGTGGTTCATAGTTATCTTGGTGGTTCGTGGTCATCTTGGTGGTTCATGATCATCTTGGTGGTTCATAGTTATCTTGGTGGTTCATAGTTATCTTGGTGGTTCGTGGTCATCTTGGTAGTACATAGTTATCTTGGTGGTTCATAGTTATCTTGGTGGTTCGTGGTCATCTTGTTGGTTCATGGTTATCTTGATGGTTCATGGTTATCTTGATGGTTCATGGTCATCTTTATGGTTCATGGTCATCTTTGTGGTTCATGGTCATCTTGGTGGTTCTGTCATGCACCGAGTACATTTATTCGACGTTCATCACACTGCCATTAGCATGCCCTCTCGACCAAGCAAGCTGGCAATTCATAGCATAGCCGTTCTGGGGACCCACTCATGTATTAACTTTCCAGTTCAATCATCGAATGGCATGAGAGTTGGCCTGCCGGCCCAAGTGTTGTAGCCGACCACTTGACCGCAGGTCAGACGCTTCTTGAGGCTTGTATCAACCATTAACTCTCTTTCATTTTTCGTGCAACCTGCGGTGATGAGTGGCTCTTGGCTCTTTGCCTTATTGCTCTACTGGTTATTTACTTTTGTAAATACTATAGATATCTTGGTGAAGGAATATACAGGTAAATACAAACTGTTCCTCTGTGTTGTCTTGCCCTCTATTACCAGGTTGCTCTTTGATTGTTGACTTTAGTTACGATCAGGTACGACAGGCCTTGAATTTGCTACCAGTGTTCGCAATAGTGGTACATGGTCATTCTAGCGGGATTTAATCACCCTCCCGAGACGTGGTTATTCTGGTGGAACGTGGTCAACCTCGTGGGATGTGGTCATCCAGGTGGAACATTGTCATCCTTGTGGGACGTCATCCTGCTGAAATGTGATCATCTGCGTGGGAAATGGCCATCGTAGTTGAACGTAGTCCCATAAAGATGGGACTTTATCATCCTATTGGAATGTGAACATCGTGGTGGGACGTGATCGTTCAGGTGGGATTTAGTCATCCGGGTGTGACGTGGTCTTCCATGACAGCCGTCGTCTTCAAAGTGAACGTGACTATCCAGTGAAGAATGATAACACCCAAGGAGAACGTGGTCATCCAGAGAATGCAATCATCCGTGAAAGCTATAGTCATTCAGGGAGAGTCGTCTCCTAGGGTAGGTGATCTTCCAGGGGTGGACGATGTTATCGAGGGAAAGGTTTTCATCCAGAGGAGGAGGGAGATGTGGTCCCACTACTAGCTAATAGCTTCCATTAACCAGGGAGGGGAATCTGCCTCTCGTGGTTTCTCGCTAAAATTGTCAACAAACACAAGCAAAGTCACCTTTGATGTGAAGACCCTTGCAACTGTTGCAGTGTCTGTTTACAGTGGTGTTGGTGGGTAGGTGGGTGTTTACAGTGGTATTGGTGGGTGGATGTCTGTTTACAGTGGTGTTAACAATGTAATATAGATAGATTTTCTAGTACCTTCATAACAAGGCTCTCTGGCCATGCTGACGTCATGAACTTTCCGGCTTTCAGCTAGCCCACAGGCCTCTGCTTCAGATTCCCTACTAAGCTAGCAGGCAGCAGACGACAGGCTGAGTCTCTCACCACTATATCAAAGTTCTACAGTGTTTCTCTACAACCGTCACTCCATTCGGATCCGTCTTACAAAAGGTGTCAGCTCTGGGCAAGTAATTTTGGAAATTACGATTCATATTGAGTGACAGAAATGGCTAGATCGGAGTATGCCAGCCTATAGGCCTAAGCCAACTCTTCCAGCAATCCCCAGCACCGTCCATATATTCACAGTGCTTCCTGTTTGTATTGCTTAGTGACTTATTTGTAGACCTTCGAGAGGTAGACCTGGGTTTCATGCAAATTAAGCCAAACCAGGTTAGGCCAGTCTGTACAAAAGAGCTTAAGCCAATAAGCCAGCCGTCTGTCCTTCAAAACGTCTGTGTGTACGTTTGCAAGCACTCCCCCCGTCTCCGTGTATCTGTCGAAGAATAAACCCAGGAAGCCAACACAGCTGAGAGAGAAGGAAGCCTACCCAGTTTCTCTTAGCTGACCGACTCTCAGTGCGCGGTTCCACTCTGTACTACCAGTAAATTGCTGGTCGAAGATGAAATCACTCTATCTGTAGCATAGTGTGGCTTACTGGGTTACTAAGCGATGCAGTTTTGAGTGAGAAGTAACTGTGAGACAGTCATTCTCAATCCTAGCTTAGCATTTCGGTCAGCCATATGTCGGTCTTTCCATCACCATTTTCTACATCATCAAACAGACCAGGTCAAGAGCTGAGATTGAGCGCCAACGAGAAAGCCTAGTGTCTGTTTTGGTCATCGGGTTAGCACAAATTCTTCAAGAACCAGCGACCTTTGACCTTTTGGAATACCTACGCCGGCTTCCCATTTTTCTCTTCATTGACTCTCCAGTCAACATTCCAATGTCAATCATAAAGATATTTGCGTGTGTTAAGAATATTTTTAATAACCTAAAGTGTAGTTTTTGTTGAAGGTTAGTGAACTTTTTGTCAGAGACTCTTATCCTCAGAGTAAATTTTTGTTTACTAATTTCCCTCTTGTTCTCAAGTGACTTCGTTATTCTGACAGTGTTCCACAGTGTTGTGATACTCCTAGGTGTTATTCTGTATATTATTCTTCTCTACAAACTGAAATAACTTCTTCCTCGTGTATAATGTTTTTGTTCATTTCACTCTGTGACCTTTCATTATTCCCTTGTGTTCATTAAGTGTTGTGTAACTTGCCTTATCTCATTGTGTCATTATTTTTCTTGTGTGTTTACTTAATTTTTCATTGCATTTTCTTTTTTTTCAAGAATGTTAATTTCTATTATTACTGTTTTTGTGCACTGTTTTTTCCTTGTTCATGCATTTTATATATCGCACTTTTCATCCTTCTTAAATATCTCCTAGCCATTCATACCTGCTATGTCATGACGAACCTACCTATATTTTGTTAAATGATGTCTAAAATAGCGTTTAAAGATGATTCAAGGCATTGACGCTTACTGAAGTTTGCTTCTTTGATCACCAGGTGGGCGTCACTCAAACTCAAAAGATGCTCAAAGGAGTTCTTGTTATCCTTTCTGCATGCATTGATGTGTGAACACATCAATGTAACTTGAAGGGTACATGCTTTTTCACCGATGTATACTTTGTCACAGCCCTCGAAAGTGTGTAAACACCTGCATTGACTAGTTCAAGGTTTCTAAATTCGATTCGGGTCAGGTCTTTGATGGATGCACTGGCAGCGATGGCGGCTCAAGTGTTGGCTTATACAAGTACTTTGGAGACGTTCAAGGCAACTTGGCTGTTGGGAAGGATTATGACTATGTTTAAAGTGGTGTTCGTGCATGGCGAAGGGATGATTCACTAGTAGTGTCATCAGGTTGAGTTCCTTGAACCTTTCCGGGTCTAATCTTGTTGCAAAACCTCTGCATTTTCTCCAATTTTTGATATGCTTGACCAGGTGTGGGTACCTGACGTACACGGTGTATGTGTGTTTGTGTATGTGTGTGTAAGCATATATGTGATTGTGTGTACTCACCTAATTGTACTCACCTAATTGTGGTTGCAGGGGTCGAGACTCAGCTCCTGGCCCCGCCTCTTCACTGATCGCTACTGGATCCTCTCTCTCTCTGCTTCCTGAGCTTTGTCATACCTCTTCTTAAAACTATGTATGGTTCCTGCCTCCACTACTTCACTTGCTAGGCTATTCCACTTGCTGACAACTCTATGACTGAAGAAATACTTCCTAACGTCCCTGTGACTCATCTGAGTCTTCAGCTTCCAGTTGTGACCCCTTGTCCCTGTGTCCCCTCTCTGGAACATCCTATCTCTGTCCACCTTGTCTATTCCCCGCAGTATCTTGTATGTCGTTATCATGTCTCCCCTGACCCTTCTGTCCTCCAGTGTCGTCAGTCCGATTTCCCTTAACCTTTCCTCGTACGACATTCCCTTGAGCTCTGGGACTAGCCTTGTTGCAAACCTTCGTACTTTCTCTAGCTTCTTGACGTGCTTGACCAGGTGTGGGTTCCAGACTGGTGCTGCATACTCCAGTATGGGCCTAACATACACAGTGTACAGTGTCTTGAACGATTCCTTATTAAGGTATCGGAACGCTATTCTCAGGTTTGCCAGGCGCCCGTATGCTGCAGCGGTTATTTGGTTGATGTGTACCTCCGGTGATGTGCTCGGTGTTATGGTCACCCCAAGGTCTTTCTCCCTGAGTGAGGTCTGTAGTCTTTGTCCACCTAGCCTATACTCTGTCTGCGGTCTTCTTTGCCCCTCCCCAATCTTCATGACTTTGCATTTGGCTGGATTGAATTCGAGAAGCCAGTTACTGGACCACATGTCCAGCCTCTCCAGGTCTCTTTGCAGTCCTGCCTCATCCTCGTCCGATTTAATTCTTCTCATCAACTTCACGTCATCTGCGAACAGGGACACTTCAGAGTCTATTCCTTCCATCATGTCGTTCACATATATCAAAAATAGCACTGGTCCTAGAACTGACCCCTGTGGGACCCCGCTCGTAACAGGCGCCCACTGTGATACCTCTTCACGTACCATGACTCGTTGCTGCCTCCCTGTCAGGTATTCCCTTATCCATTGCAGTGCCCTTCCTTTTACGTGTGCCTGATCCTCCATCTTCTGCACTAATCTCTTGTGGGGAACTGTGTCAAAGGCCTTCCTGCAGTCTAGGAAAACGCAATCTACCCAACCCTCTCTCTCGTGTCTTACTTTTGTTACCTTGTCATAAAATTCCAGGAGGTTTGTGATACAAGATTTGCCTTCCATGAACCCATGCTGGTTTTCATTTATTATCTTGTTCCTTTCCAGGTGTTCGACCACTCTCCTCCTGATAATCTTCTCCATGACTTTGCACACAATACATGTCAGAGACACAGGTCTGTAGTTTAGTGCCTCGTTTCTGTTTCCTTTCTTAAATATGGGGACTACATTAGCTGTCTTCCATTTCTCAGGTAGTTGCCCAGTGTCAAGGGATGTGTTGAAGATTGAGGTTAGAGGCACACACAGCATCTCTGCTCCTTCTCTAAGGACCCACGGGGAGATGTTGTCCGGTCCCATCGCCTTTGAGGTGTCAAGGTCACTTAAGAGCTTCTTCACCTCCTCCTCAGTTGTTCGTATGTCATCCAACACTTGTTGGTATATTCCCTCTTGATGTTCCCTTCTGTGCTGTCTTCCCACAGCCCTTCCTGTCTCT